>NW_010393776.1:5708-13491 GCF_000710305.1 Buceros rhinoceros silvestris | reverse complement strand
CGATGCCTCTTTTCCTGTTCCTGGCACACCTCCTCGCTCCTCTCCTACCCGGCAAGGCTTCCAGAAGACACGGAGCGCTGCAAATCTGTCCTTCATCGTCCCCACACCAAGGAACGGGGCCTGGGAACAGATGCCAGTGACGAGAGTCCAGCTCCAAAGAGCTGTTAGATGCTGGCAGGGATACAGTTCTTTTCTCAGGGGAAAAAAAAAAATAGGTCAGAAATATAGAAGCTGAAACCACAAACACGCACAGAGTGATGAGCTTGAAGCAGAAGAAAAGTTACAAGCTTTGTATTTGAGACAGCAAGACAGAAGGCAGAAAGAGCAACACTGTCCTGAGGCTTTTCCTGGGTGGAACTGATTGCCTCCTCTCTCTCCCCTACTCTTGGACCAGGTGTTTTGTGAGGGTAGAAAGACCCTTAAAGGGTAGAAAGATGCTGGCAAACAGGAAGAAAGGGAATGCAGTGTGGGAATACAAAGTTTCCCTCTCCTCGAAGGCTTGGGGCAGGTTTTCCGTTATTGTTCTGCTGCTGTTTATTTCCGTTTCTGGTTGTTTAGGGTATGGTGGGTGATGCAAACAATTGATGGGGTTGCTGGCAGTTCAAAGCTCTGGCTCCTCAGCAGCGGTAAACCCACAGCTCCACTGAGAAGGGAAAAGTCCCTCTCTGGTGGGGACAGGTCTGGGAGACAGACCCACTGTTTGTCCCTCCCTCCCAGGAAGCGAGCTGCTCCTCTGACAGCCCCGGCGTTTCTCTCGGGTGGTTTTACAGTCCCTACACAGGAGGCTGCTGCTGCCACCCAAGGAAAACTGCCCTAATACAGCGAACTCCTCCTGCTGGGACAAAGCCAACAAACCCAAACAAGTGGAGAAAAGAAACAAAGAGTGAAGATTTCACCCCCCGGCTTCTCAAAAGCCCACTCTTCTACCTCACAGCCACCAGCATGGCATGGGGGGCTCTCCTCCCCCGAGACGCTTTCCAAAGGGCCCAGGAGGGAGCATCCCTTTGGCAAACACGCAGACAAGGAGACACTGCCTCAGACAGGGGCGCACCGTTCGGCAGCGAGGTCGGCTGCTGGCAGCACAACCAGCACCCAGGAGACTTCCCGTGCAGCCTTAGCAGCGGCAAGGCAGAGGCATTTCCGGAGGCCACCACCAAAACCTGTCACCGTGTCAGGAGAGTTCGGGAGGGAGTGTGTGAGAGACTGGCGGATGAGTCAGCCAGACTGGAAACTCCGGTAAAGCTGAGGTGGTGAGGACCTTACAGGTTAAACAAGGGAGGAAAAGTAGAGAAGGGCCATTTGAAAGCGGTCGTGGGAAATAACGTTCTAGTAAGTTCGCCCTTCTCCACACCACACCCCGTTGTGTCCTCACATTGCCTAACACAAGCCCCTGACTTGGAGCCACACCAGCCCATATCCCTGCACCCTCTGTGGCAAAGGGCAGAGGTGTAGCAGAGCTACGTTAGTCCCAGGAATGATGCGGATCATATTCTGGGTAGAAGCCCTTCACAGCAGCATCAGGCATGACAGCACCATGACGTGACCATCGCTCCCCTGCACCACTGTGACCAGCACCATGTTCACCACACCCAGTCTCAGGCTGGACAGAGCATCAGCAAGTGAGAGGTTCTCTGCCGTCATCCCTTGAGATTTGAAGATGATCCTCTGCATTTACCCCGTCGTGAGAGCCCAATATCTTCTCGTGCTTCCTTCTTGCCGTGCCGCCTTCTCCATGACGGCAGCAGAAGTGGGAGCAGAAATGGTGCCTGTTGGGAGGATTCCGCAAACCTTGCCCAGCTTTTGCTTTTCCCGATGACGCTGAGTCTCCCTGCTTCTGTACACGCCCAGAAGCACCACGGGCTGCTTTGAGCACTGGGGGGCCTTTCTGCCCCCCTAAACTGAGCCATCACCGTTCCCAAATCCTTGGTGGGCTTGACACTGTGTGCGTGCTCATAGCAAGCCAGGCACCCGCAGACGCCCTCGTGTTTCTTGCTTTCATCGGAAAGCCCAGCAGTCACCACCAGCACCGGTACACCCAGCAGCAAACACCCTGAAGCCGAGTCACAGAGCTCTCAGCAGAGCCTTGTTTCAGCTGCGTTTCTGTGAGCACTCCACCTGCGCTTGAATTCCCTGGCCTTTGTGCTGCTGAAACCAGTGTGTGTCCAGAATAACAATGACACTGAAGTGACCCGGGGAGCTGCTGGGCTCCAGTGAGCTGCAGACATCCTGCTCACAAACAAGATTCTAAGAATAATCCAGCCCTGTAAGAACGTCCTAGGAATCAGGTCTCTGATCCTCACTTTGGATCACCACACTTACGGTGTTCCTTCTGGGTCTGGGTTTGGGCAGAGCCAGGAAGTGCAAGGTGTGAGGGCGGATTGTCCTCTGCCCAGTTAAACCAGCATCACAGCTGAGCTTAGAAGTGGTGACAGAGCTGCTAATAGTCAGCGTTCAGCTGGAATCCCAAAGAGAGCAATTAATTTAGTAACCCAACGTGTGGTAAGAGACGCTGCGGCCAGCTCTGGCTGTGCCTTTGCTTACTGTTTTAAACCTGGCGCTTCCTCCCTGCTCTGAACCAGCTCCTAAGCCCTGTCCACCCACTCCCTCACAACCAGGCTTATGGCTCAAAACCAGGACTTGAAGGGAGAGTTCAGCATGATTCAAATTAAACAGCACTCCTTTGTGCCTCTTGTCTCTACTCGCAGCAGCAACGCTGGTGCTAAGGGTCAAAGTTAAATATACACAATTTATTCTGAGCAGATCGGTCCTGGCATCCATGAAGCGGCATTTCAATACCTTTTTTAGGCACTGCATGTTTGTCTTCTCTGCTTTAAAAACCAACTCTTACAGTGAGATGACAACAGGACTGCAAAATCTTTTCTTTTATCACCAGCTGAGTGAGGTGATTGTGTACCCTCTGCCCATGCTGATTTAGACCCATTTATTCTGTGATAAAATTGCCTCCTCCAGGATTTTACAGCAGGCACTGATTGTTTCACAGGAGGAACACACCTTTTGTAGCAATGAAGGCAAAACCTGACAGGGAAACTGGCTTTCCTGAATTCCACAAATACATTATAGATTACCAGGAGGGCTGGATTTCTCCTCTCCTGTGAGCACCACCACAAGCCGTGGCTTCACCGCTGAGCCCAGCTCGGTGTCTCCCAGCTTTCTGCATGCTGCAGGTCATTCCTGAGATTTAGGAAGCTGCTTTATTTCCCTGCCTTTGTTGCCATGTGGATTTTAATCTGCAAATCATCCGTCCCGTCTGAAGAATGTGAGGAGTTCCCCGTGGTTCCCAGCCACAGCTGAAGGCAGCTCCTGTTCTCCACCTTTCCAGTGTTCCTTGGAGTCAGGATCCTGGCTGCCCACGGCTGTACCTGGACCTAGCCTCCTCCTCACTACCTTCCCAAGAGGAAGACAAGGTTGGGGTGAAAGAGTAGACTACCAATAATAATTAAAATGACAGGGAGAGGATGGGAAAGGGCTCAAAGTCTGTATCACAAAATTTTCTCAAGCGTGGAAAGAAACACAGACAAGGCAATGACTCAAGAAATAAGCAACCCGTTAGTTTTTGTTCCTTTCTTCTGAGTCTTTCCCCTCCACAGGAAATTCATCCTTAAGGCTCTGACACCCAGAAGGGAGGGAAAGCCCAACTTTTCCATCCCATCCCAGCACTCCCTCCCCCAGGCTGCAGCAGCGGGCCCTCGGGGCTAGAGGAGGGAGCAGGACTCACATTGCACTGGAGAGGGGTGCAGGGAGGATGCATTTCTTGAGCAGGAATCTCCGCACAGCAAGAGGCCAGAGGTGCTGTGAGATCCTCCTCAGGGCTTCTCTTCGGACTATGAGCATATGGATTTGCTGCCCAGACATGCCTGTGGCAGCAGGACCTCAGCAGCTGCTGCTCCCAGGGTGGGAGATGAGGCTCCTGGGTGGTGGAGCAGGGAAGAGAGGACATAGTGCCATACATGTGTGTGATATCCTCCTGCACTACCACAAAAGGCCTTTTCTCAGTCACGAGCTTACGGCAGAGTGACAACTCTGGCACCTCCACATCCTGAGTAAAGGAGGTACTAAGGCCTCACAAAGCCCATTTTGCTCCACAGCCTCTTTAATGTGGCTCAGCCACAGCCCAGACTGGGGCTCAGAGACCTCCCAGCAAAGAGAGCAAGAACCCAGTCACGCTCAGCGCTTTGCTGCGGCTGTTCAAGCCAGGCCTTTTCCTCGCACCAATCCACCTTCCCACCCAAGAGACTCGAACACGAACCTGCTCATTGTCAGGCAAAAGCAGTTATGTTTCAAATGCGACTCGGTGAATTCATTCCGATGAAATGAAAACCCAAAGCCTGTGTTGGGCACCCTGGGTTTTCCTCGGCCACACCTTCGTTTTCTGAGCTCATCCCGAAGCAGAGTCAGGGCAGGCTGCAGGGTTGGCGCTGCCTTCCCAAAGAAAACTCCCCCTGAAGAGTACAAGATCAGCACCACCATATTTTACCAAGGGATGAGTCCTAAAGCCTTGATGCACCCCCTTGCTCTCCAGCCATACCGGTCAGCTCGGAGGAGTTAACTGTCAGCCAGGCTGGGTGCAGAGCCTGCCTTCCTGTGCAGAACACCCTCTGCCAAGACCTTCAGCTGAACTGGAGTTCTGGGAGGTGAGGGGAGCTCCCTTTCTCGCTCACCTCCACCCCTCTGCATTCTTCTCCTTTGTTTGTGCATACACAGCCCAGCCCAGCAGCCACCCGCATCTGCAGGCTTCAAAGCCAAAGCCCGTTCCCAGGGTTCAGCCCCCGAGCGAGCCCTGCTCACAGCAGGAGCGAAGCAGAGCAGTTCACCTGTCTGCGCTCCCCCAGCGTGGCTCAAGCGTGGCTTTAACTGGGCGCGGCGGAAGGAGCCGCTTTCCATCTCGGAGGAACGCACCACGTATTTCCGATGGAGAAGGTGCCTCCTGGCTCCCTCTGCCTTTCAGACTCTCCTCACGGCACAGAAACGTTCCCAGCCGCCTCTCCCAAAGACAACAGCAAAGCGCTGTTTGCTTTGCAAAAGGGAGGCAGGATTTCTGCCGCTGTGATGCCGTGGGAGAGTAAGAAGCCTTGGGGATTACACGGCCAGCAGAGAGCTTTCTGGGAGACACATGCTGGGTTTTTGTCAGCAGAATTACTGAAACCAGCACCAAAAAAAAAAAAGGTCATATTAAATAGAGTCCATGTCATGTAAATTTTCAGACACTTCTGTTATGATCTGGCTGTTCGCCAAAATGGTTTTTAAAGTCTTTTCCCAGAATGTTTACTGCTTTAGATGGGGTGTCTTTCCGCCCTCGGATCGTGGGGTCTCTCTACATCCAGCTGTCGTGTCAATAGTCAATAACGGGCAGAAAATGTGAAATCCCTGTGAAATCCTGCCTTAGGAAGCAGTTCGCATGCCAGTTTGGAAGGGAAGCTCCAGTCGTCCTGGTGACTCACCTTCTGTAGAGGTGTCACCACCGTCTGGTTAGCAGCGCTGTCTTTCACGAGGTGGACACAGTTCGTGTTGACACATTGCGTTTCCTGCCTGCGCAAAATCTGGGATCCAAAGGGCTGGTCCTGACGCTGAGTCTGCTCCACCCAGCACTTACCTATTGCAAACTGTTCCAACACCGCCAGGTTCCAGCCACTGCTGGCCCTTCACCTATGAGAAAAGTGTTGCACCGCGGGGAAGAGCAGCCTCGCGGCTCGGCAGGAGCTGACAGCACCTCTGGAAACCAGGTTCCCTTAGGAGATAAATTTGGAAAAGCTCAGGAATAGATTTAAGACTCTCCAAGAACAGTGGGATCACTGGATTTGTGAACAGCTCGCTGGACAGAATAATGCGCTGTCGTTTATAAACGAGGCTGGAGTGGAGGAACACCACACAGTGCCATGAAGTTCCGAGAAGGGTAGGGCGGCCAGGTGCCATGTTTATCACCACAGACAGCTGTGCCACGGCACCTTCAGACGGAATGGGGTGGATGTATCCATCTGCGTTTAAACCGTTTATTGCAGCAGTTACTCCCATGCAGGAGAGTAGACCCTGGCCACGGGAAAAAGCAGCGGCAGATGCTGGGCTGTGTGAAGCTGAACCTGCTGCTGGCATAATCCTGTACACATCCCGTTAAAATTAACGAGGTATTTCTGCTGGAGCAGAAGATAGGATTGATTTACTAAGCCAGAAATATGCCTACCTGACTCTGTGTATCTCAAATATTTGGAGGAGTTTTCCCTCTGCCTAGTGTAAGTAATCAAGAGCAGCTCTAACCACCAGAAGAGTCTTCTATTACTGTACTGGTCACAGTTAGAGTCACCGTCTCAAGAGGTCTCAGACTGATGTCAGACTGAAAAATCATAGGAAAATAGAGGAAGAAGCAAGATTACGCGTAAGATTTGGGAATAAAAGACCTAGGTTTCTCTAGTTATTCCAAAAAGCTCATCATGATTCCAGTAATTCCAGTATAAAAGAGACTCTTAACTAATTTGATCTTGTCCAATAGTACTAGGTTCAGATATAGACAGTCTTCAAACTAATTTTAATTTCTGTTGAAAGTTTTGCTTCCTATTTATTTACCTCATTTCTGTCACTACAGGATAGATTTATAAGTGTCTGGGAGCCATTTTTGTGCATTTTTAACTAATTGAGGTTCAAGTGAGCCCTCTAACATTGAATTCCCTTTTTAAATGTTTTGATTCCGGGATAATGAAAACAGCTTTACCAGAGAGCGGTACAGAAAAGTACATTTAGTCTTAAACACTCGTTAGCAAGATTTTGGGGGAAGAGGGGACCCCAGAGACTTCTGTTAAAGCTATGAAATCTCGTCTGTTAACAGTGAATGAGAAGCTTGAAGAAGATGTCATGTATACATTTCATCAGCTTCAGAGGTCAGTGCTCCGTACACAGCAGGGATTGGCCACGTGGCACTGGACAACAACTTCCAACTGAGAACTGTGTGAACCATCTAGCCAATCTGAGAAGTTAACATTGCGTGAATGAGGAACAATAACCTAACGGGGGAACCCGGTAACGCACTAGGCTGACTGGTGTGGGACAGCACTTGGAGTGGTTATCACTGCCAGGGAAGAGCAGCAGGAGACTGGTGTCAGGGTCCTGCCCCCTTTATCCATCAATGGCTCTTTCTGATCTATCCCAGATGACATCAGAGCCGAGACACCGAGCTTCTCACCCACTAGCACCCAGGTTAGCAAGAGCAGTTCTAGCCTGGAGAGACCACAGTCGTCACGGCAAGTCATCTGCTGCCAGCAGCGCTTGACACGCGCCTCTTCGTCCTTGCACCATGGCCCCTTACAGCCTATAGCACTGGGGTACACGAGTTAAGTACAGAGGAGGGTTGGAGATTAATGTCGTAGTGGTTCCTTTTAACATACTTCATCTGTCAGCTGAATTCTCTGTAACTGGGATAATCACAATAATTAGATGCAATTGTTCATATCATTACCTAGTTGCAGCCTTTCTTCAGCGAAGCCAATTCATTTGAATTTTAAATGTGCAGAAACTGTGGAAAGTCTGAAGTCTGCACGTTTCAGAAAACCCGGTTATGGATAAGATTGTTCAAACTGCATGTGAGGATCCTGTGATTCCAGAGGGTGCAGCCCAGGTCGTCAGTGACGGTACAAGTACAGCATTTTTATTGCTGACCCCAAAGAGTTAAAACCACCATTCACACACGCTCAGTGACATCAGACGTCCATGCAGAGTAGAAAATGTTCTGGACTGCGAACAACCCCAGAGCAGATGCTGATGCAGGAAGCACGCAAGG
>NW_010393776.1:0-5620 GCF_000710305.1 Buceros rhinoceros silvestris | reverse complement strand
CCGCCCTCTCCGAGAGGCCGGAGGAACGGCCAGCGGTTCGGGTGAGAGTTTATGAGCAGCCAGGCTCTTTGCAAAGCCAGCCATGAGAAAAACACACCCTGAAATCCTTCAGGAGCCCAAAACAGAGACCAGCCAAGGTGACAATTTATCACTAGGTTAATTTTCAGATTAACCTATTTCCTAGATGAATAAAAGGATGGACTCATGAAATCTCATCAAATGTATTCAGAAGGAGTGTTCACGTCCTCTGATTTAGCGTCTTTTAGTATCAAGTTGCATTTCATAAGATGAAATTTAGAAGCACAGCTCAATAAACTGTCACTGATGAGAGCGGAGCCTCTGAAAGGCCTGAGGAGGACCAAATTAAGATGCTGAAGTATCTCAAAAAAGAGAAAATACCTTTCAGAGAGGTAGTCTGAGATCACATGCTGTAGCCTGATGACAAAGGGAATAACGAGCCTTTGCTTTAAACCAAAGTAGAGCTCCAGTTTGTACCTCGAGGTGCAGCTGCTCCTTCCAAAAGCAGGCATGGAATCAAGTATCAAATACCGTGACAGGATCAAATGCAGCCAATTCCTTTGGCTGGTGGATGTTTGACAAGAAAACGCCGTGGGGGTAACTGGGTGAGGACAGGTGCCCACTGAGGAAGTATTTTATTGGGTTTTGGTGCCTCCTCATCAGTTCTGCAAGCCCGCTGCTGCCAAAGGAAAAAGGCTGACTGATTCATTTCCTTCCTGCGCCTGCTGCAGAGCACCTAAGCCAGCAGAGCCCGTCCGCCGGTGTACGCCCGCTCCGACCGCGGGAGACCTGGGGCGTGCAACTGCGGGCGGACATGCCTGTGGGAACAATACCCGGAAACCAGAACACGGAGCTGCCCGATTGCTATTAACAGACTGGTGGGATCCCAGCGCCGAGCCTGTGAGCCGTACAAGAACCAGAGACAAAAACCCCTGAAGCTGTGGTCTGGGCCTTGCTGCTGAGTTTGTGGCACCTCAGGCACCTTCCTAAGCTCCCCGGGGCTTCCCTCATCCACCTAGTCCAAATTACGCCATCAGCTACCCTTGCACCCAGCATGGGATCCTGGAATCCTGAATCCACACCCTCCTCCCTCTCTCTGGCCACTTACCTGGTGGAGCAGAAGGTGAGAATAGTGGAATCACAGAATACCTTGGGAAGAAAAGGACCTTTAAAGACCATCTAGTCCACGCCCCTGCAGAGAGCAGGGACATCTGCACCCAGAGCAGGGTGCCCAGAGCCCCAAGGGCCAACTGACCTGGGGTGGTGCCAGGGATGGGGCATCTGCCACCTCTGTGGGAAACCTGGGCTAGTGTTTCACCACCCTTAGCATAAACACTTCTTCCTTATATCTAGTCTGAATCTCCCTCTTTTAGTTTAAACCCATCACCCCTTGTCCTCCCCATGGATATCTTTTTCTTTCCACAGAAGTTGTGCTCGCAGCTGACACTCCTGCTTGCATCAGTGGTGGATCTCCTTTAGATGGAGGGCAGAAAGGGCTGCTCTGGCAAAAGAGAAGACAACACAAAACCCCAGCTGTGGCTGCTGATTTCAAGTCCCATCTGAAACAGTTAGAACCACGTGCTGTCTCAGCACAGGCACACACCGGTGGGACGTGTCAGGACAGGTTCTCACTGGCTCACGCCTCACCTGCTTCAACCCTCATGAGGATGCAGACCTGGTGATTAAATTCCAAGGTGCCAGCTGCAGCCCGAGTTACAACGAGCCTTTGAAGGGGTTTGCTCACTTTCTGATGCATCGGGGGTGATTCTAGGCTGCGCTTGGGAGATGCATGCGTGTTTATTTTTAATAACAAGTGCAATTAAAAAAAGAATTCACCCTTTCTGCTGAATATGAAAAATATGGTGAAGCCCCCTAACTGCAAGCATTTCTTCTTGCTTCAGGCAACTGGTTGTTTTCAGGACAAAATTAACCCTGTGATGGACTCCCGGCTAAACCGTAGCCCCGAGGATCGGGCACTCAAACTCGGTTAATCTGTCACTACAGTGTCTGGGTGTTCCTCCGGGGGAAAAGAGCTGCTCCTCGAACTGAACGACTTTAAAGCCAGCACTGGGCTGCCTAAACACAGAAGTCTCCATGGCCTTTCAAGTGCTGCTCCAGCAGGCTCAGTCCCTGACAGACCCTGCTTCAATATCTGCCAGCCCCTGGCAAGTGTGTTATGTATCCTTGGGCATCTTCCATGCCAGGCATCGACACGTAGGCAGCGCTGTCCCATCCTTCCCTCGGGAGACCCTTCCTTGCTCAGAGCCCTAAGGAAGCTCCTTTGTGAGAAATAAGCCCTGAAGTGTTAAAAGATCCTGGAACTAGCCCTTAGAGCAGCCTGCCTAGAGACACAGTACACCACAAAGCCGAGCAGTAAGCGTAGTGGAGCCGTTATTAGGTGCGGGTTACAGCAGGGCATAATGGGGAGAAGAACAGTCCCCACTAGGACAATTCCTCGCCCTTTTCTCAGCGCCTTACAGGAAGGCCAGTTAGACGGCAATAAATGAAGGTAAATGGAAGCAACATACCCCTCGCTCCATGATTTGCTGGGCACAGCAAAGGCTGCTGCTGAGCGCGTCCTGCTAGCCAGGGCAGGAAAGAAGATGCTGATTTTGTCAGCAGGTATCGGTTTATCTGGCCGGTGAAGCAAGCTCCTCCTCGCTTTCTTTGATCCCACACAGGGCTCACAGGGAAAAGCATGCGCAAGCCGGTGGTTTGGTGGAGCCGGCCTTGTCTTTCCCTGGGAGCAAAAAGGAAAATGTGTGCTGGGAAAGCGAGGTGATAACACAGCTGTACTTGCTTCTGACGGCAGATTCCTCATGCCCTGCCACAACCACTCGTCCCAGCAGGACGGATTCTCTTTCTGCCATACCAAGATTCCCTGACTGTGCTCTTACAGACGCTATTTCCAGTGAGATTCCTGCCAGTCTGCCAGAGCTGGGGCACAGGGCCAGGCTGCAGCAGCCGTGAGCCCGGGGTTTCTCTGGAAGGTGGCAGTCAGACACCCCTCTCCAGCAGTACAGTCCCCCCCGTGCACTCCAGCTCTTTGCAACAGATGACATCGTGTTGTCTGTGATCAATTTACTTATGTCCCATCTTACCCTTGAAAGTTTGACCCATTTTGAGGGTTTGATACCCTTTGAATCAGCACTGGTGTGGCCAGCAGGAGCAGGGCAGGGATCGTCCCCCTGTACTGGGGACACTGGGGAGGCCACACCTCAAATCCTGGGTCCAGTTTTGTCCCCTCGCTCCCAGAAGGACGTTGAGGGGCTGGAGCGTGTCCAGAGAAGGGCAGCGGAGCTGGGGCAGGGGCTGGAGCACAATGTGCTGAGCAGCGGCTGAGGGACCTGGGGGGGCTGAGCCTGGAGCAAAGGAGGCTCCAGGGAGACCTTTGTCGGAGCAGCGGCTGAGGGACCTGGGGGGGCTGAGCCTGGAGCAAAGGAGGCTCCAGGGAGACCTTCTGGCTCTGACAACTCCCTGACAGGAGGGTGCAGCGAGGTGGGGGTTGGTCTCTTCTCCCATGTGACAGGGATTTACAGGACAAGAGGAAACAGCCTCACGTTGCGCCAAGACCTCACCCCATCCTCTACCAGGTGAGGGCCCTGATCAGCACATCGTCACATTACAGACACCTAGAGCAGGGACAGGCAGGGAAGAATGATTTGCAGTTTCCCCTTTGACTCATTCAGCCCGTGCCCAGACCAGGAGAACAGGGGAATATCTGCAAACATGTGGAGTCTGAAAGTCTGCTGACAGGAGGCTGAGAAAAAAGCTTACCAGATAGAAGTAAGAAAAGAGGTGTTTAATTCTTGTGCAAAAGCTTTCAAGGCAAGGAGGGAAAACCTGGCAAAGTGCTGAGGCACTGGGACAGCTCGAGCCAGGCCCCAGACGTGTTCCTCTGGCAGCCGTGGCTTGGCTGAATGAGCCCAGCCAGGTGAGTCACGAGGGGTAAAAGTGACCAGCAGAGTCACCTCAGACAGGGGCTCCCAAGGGTGCCGAGAAAAGCAGAAGGAACAGACCACAAGTTCCTCCTCTCCCAAAGTGGTTTTCTTTCGTTTTAGTTTTTTTGCATTTATGGAAATCCTGGCTACTGTGTAAGGAGAAGAACTTCCAAAAGGAAGTGAAACCCAGAAGGGAATCAAGGGGAGAGAGAACAGTATTTCCTACTAAAAAGCGTCAATCAGTGGCTTACTCCCAGCAGCGTGCATTAGCTGCTGTGGAGCTCTACCATGCCGCGCCAGGTTGCGTCCGCAGCAGAAGAGGCTCACACAAATGCAGTCCGTGTGTATCTGTATCTGTGCAAACCTGGCATCTGCAGTGTAGGGACGGGGTACAGACACCCCCCAGTGATGTCCCCGAAGGGTACAAGAAACTATTCAGCATCAGGTAAAGCTTATTGCTACCGAAAAGTCTTTAAGATCTGGAGAGATGAAGGCTGTGTCCACCACCACGTAGATGATGTGCCAAGAAATGGATTCATTTACCAAAGGCAGCACTGAGACCACAGACCACTTTAAGACCACAGGAAAAAAATCTGGGGTGTGAAAATGTGAACCATACTCTTTCATCTGTGGAACAAAGGCATATCCAGAAACAGAGACCAGATGCTGGGTTGTGACTCTACCTAGGGGCTGCTTGCCTTGTCAGCTGTCGTAGACTCCTTACAAATTCCTGGTGGACCCCCAGCTAGTCACGGAGCACAGAATGGAACCCACCAATTTTAACACAACATGTTTCCGGGTAAACTCTTGTGGGCTAAATGTAACAGCTTTTGACAAAAGGAGGTCACACGCTGTAGTCCAATAACCCTCTTTGACCAAGGGACACGTGAGCGTCTGGTAAACATGGAGTAAGAGCCTCTTGTTCTGCTCTGCTTGAGAGTCCCAGCATCACACCAGCACTGCACCCTCCAGCTGGAGCTCTGCAGGGAGGTGCAGCCCGTTTCCAGCTTAATTAGAGAGTGAAGTGTCTGCCCAGCCCCTGTGGGAAGGAATGACTGGCTCCTTTGTGTATGCGTTCTCCGCATGCTTCTCCCACGAGCAGGGTGTGTCTGGGTTGTAAGATCCCATGTGGCCTGAGTGAAATTAAAGGGTAAGTGCTTCAGCAGAAGGACAGTAATACCAGTGACACGTTCCAGTGAGGGACAGACTTGTAGATATGGAGAGAGTGCAGGAAACAGAGGAGCCTAAAGCGAGGAAGTGTAAACTCAAAGCAAGTGAAAGGGTTGACTCACGTCAGGAGACAGCCAGAAAATAACACAAGATGTTATGAGAGAAAACAATCAAGAATATCCAGGTGGAACAGTCACAGCTTATTTCAAACTGTTTCCAAGAGAACTGGAGATGATCTAAGGTAAGAACTGGATGGTCTTTAAACGAACTAGGACATTTGAATTAAAAAACCAGCTTTGGCCGGACGAGGAAGCAGTGCAGTACGAGAAACCAGCTTTCGGAAACAGAGCTGTTTGGGATTTTTCACCTGAAACTGAGAGTTTACTTCCCCGTTTTCCACATCTGAAAATTTCACCTGGGTTTTAAAGGCAGCCTGTGGGTGCTGGTTTTCACTCATCTCCAAGATAGCCCCACACCGTGCAGCGCGCCCC
>NW_010393775.1:69464-70945 GCF_000710305.1 Buceros rhinoceros silvestris | reverse complement strand
CCTCCCAGTTTAGTGTCATCTGCAAAATCATTAACAAATTTATTGTGGTCTTTTATATTCATTTGCATCTACAGTTTTCTAGAACTTACTGTCTTAAATAAAGAGAATAAATCTTGCTCTGATGGAAATCTTGAAGCTTTGTCAGACACTAACACTTATTTTGGGTCTGAATTTGAAAGCAGCAGTATTCAACTCCTTTAAATAACAGCTGACTGATTACAGACCTAGGATTTTACCTTGGTTATTTATGGAGAATATGCACTCTCAAACGACAAATCGAAATTGCAAAGGTTACTTACATAAATAACAAACAAACTTCCTCTTGGAAGACCTATACATTTCAAGTTTGAATTGTTTTGCTACCAACACCTAATGCATAAATTTGGTGCTAATGCGTTGGCTGGTAAAGGACCAAAAACCTTGAGTTTGTAACAGCTAAAACCACGTATCTAAAGACTGCAGAGGTGGCTGGTCTTATCTCTTTTTCAATGATTGTAAATTCTATGTGTTGAAATTTTCAGGAGGAGGGTGCTAGCATCAATGATTTTGATGATCTTGCAGATATCAGCTGACATCATTAGAAAAGAAAAAAAAAAAAGGACGTAATAGATTTGCTATATTCTGTCAATCTGGTGTCCTGGGAGGACACAGGACCTTTCACCTCTGCCTGCTACTCTGATCAGAATAAAATTGTTTTATTTGTTGTAGAAGTACTATCTGAAATCATTCAAATGAGAAAGTAGAGTTAAAAGGAGACAAATATACAGATAGGTTTCAAAGGATATCTCTGTAAGTGTTCTGGAGCTGGGTTTATCCACTAATTTTTTGACATTATTCTTACTTAGACAAAAAGTAACCATTTGATATGAGATGGCTGTTTTACAAAACCATACCAAACCCTCCAAAACCAAACAAAAACCTATGCATCATTCCTTAGTCTGAGAGACAAGAAAGGAAGAAGTCTGAACAAGTATGAAAGATTCCCAAAAGCTTTAGCACAAAACCTGCTGATGAAGTAGCTACTACTGTGAAATGACCTGAGCTGGGATAGCATATACAGCCCACCCCAGGCCTCAGGGCGAGCAAAGGAGCTCTAAAAGTAATAATGTATGTCAGAACCTGCAGATTTTAATATATCTGACATACATTATCTGTACTTCAAGCAACTGGTGATTTAAGATTTTTTTTTTAGTGAAATTACCTCCTTTGATGTCTCATTTAAACATTAATCTCATATTTACATTAGAGGACCCCTGTAAAATTACCCACTAGGAGGAGCTCAGAATTAGATCAGAGAAATCATTCCTATCTGAAGCACAATTCCATGTAGATACCTATTGAAAATCCTTTCTTCTGGCAGATCATGCAAGGTTCCTCCCATCAGAAACTAGCGGCTTCATTGCTGTTGTGATTTATGGCATGCTAGAACCATCAGCTATGGATTGTTGCTGGGTTTTTTTGAGCAAGATGTTTGTTAGATC
>NW_010393775.1:53370-69355 GCF_000710305.1 Buceros rhinoceros silvestris | reverse complement strand
TTCAGAGGTTAGGACCACATGAACTATGGAATGTTCTCTTCTTCAGATGTGGTGCCTCCTCTGAATTTCCTGGACAGAAATACAATCTACACACAAACACCGTCATGCCAGTGCCTGTGTGAAATACCAGATGGATTACACCTCTGTAAATCAATGGAAGACTTCACATGAATGCAGTCTCCCACGCTTTCATGAACTAACAGATTTATAACTAATCTGCACGTGCTTGGAGAAGTGTTAATGTATGACAGAAGTACTGAAGGCAGATGATGCAGTGCTAGGTATCCAGGCACTTTGAACAAATGGAAATCTTAATCTAGGACAAAAGTCTAAATGCTTACAAGTCTCAGACAGCTCCTCTTCAAGCCCATGCTGTAAGCCCCAAATCCTGATCTCACCACTTTCTTCCTGCTCTCTAAAATCCTCCTGCTTTTTTCCTCACCCACTCAAATATGCACTGCAGAGTACTGGAGAGACTGTACGCTTCATTCAGTGTGCCCAAGGGCAGCAGGCCGTGCACTGCTTGGACTAGAACATTGCGTCATTGTGGGATTTATTTGCTAAAGAATTAAGGAATGATGGACCATAAATGAACCAATTTCACAGGGAGCGCTAAAAGCACATCCCTGGTTTTGCTCCAAACCACAAGTACATCAGCGTATTTTCAGCAGCAAAATGCAAGTATTTATTTTAAAATGGGTCAATGCATTTCTTATTCTCTGGACCAATTGAACCCACATAATTTAACACTGAAAAATTAAACTACTTTCACCATTCTCTCCTGTAATGCTTCCTTTTCTTGATCCTCAAAAGGAAATCAGTCTTAGGTGTCCACCTGCTTTCATTTTGGGTCTACCACCTGGAGAGAAGTAAAACTTTGTATATATAGCTATTCTCCCATCTTTTGGCCCAAGCTGACTTAGATACAGTTTTGCTGTCAAGATGGTGCACAATAAATGGAAAAAAAAAAAATCACGTGCTGGTGTGCAATCCAGTCTGAAGCATATACAGAATAGATGGTCTGATACCATACTTCAGATGCAAACTCCTGTATTTAGTCTTAGTGTTGTCACTGCTTTTACAATTAGGTCTGTTTTGTTTTTTCCTCCATTATTAAAATGCTGAGATAGGTTTTATGAGTTAACTATTTCTGTCTATATGAGCGAAAGGCATTTGGAAAAGCAATAAATTCTTAGGTCATATGGAAAACCAATAACCCTTATTCAAATACCAGAGGTTACAAACAGATGGTAAGTATGTACACATTCAGCACGAGATGACTGGAGTTAATATTATGGTCTGATATATCAAACTTCTTAAGCACATCAAAGTAATAATGATCCCACAAAGCAAGTGGTATTATTTAATAAAAAATAAATAAAAATAAATATTTATATATACATATCAGAAGTCATGTTCATTTTGAATTCCAGAAAATTTTTAAATCATTATTATCTTTGTTTCCTAATTAAATGGGCTTCTAACTATTTCAAGATTCATACACAAAATGGAATTGTTCTACATCTCTCAGTGACATGAAGGGCTTTGTTTCTACTGCAAAGGGTTGAAGGCACAAGCATTGACTTTCATCTTCTGCTGTTACCAGAAGGCATGTCTAGCACATGGTCAATAATTTACCTTGGCTAAAATCAGATCTAGGGAAGTCAAAGGACTCCTGGGGTGCTCAAGTTTCATCATTTTTTCAATAATTTCTTTTGATATTGAGAGACTAAAGACTGTATGATAATTGACAAGATTGTACCTGACACATTACTTTCCTAATAAAGAAATAATTCCACTGAAATTCACAGCAACTACCTTTTCAAAGGTGAATATAGCTTAACAATCACCTCCCGTAAATTTGCAGCAGTAACAAAGATTACCATAAGCAACCTGGAAGCAGAGTAGGATTTGATCCTTTCTTTCTATAGGCATGTATTTCTAGCTAAATATAATGGAAATAATAAATATGATTAGTCTAAGAAAGTTGTTATTCTTACTAGATCAGAAACTCCTCAGGGCAGAGAAGTTCTCAAAATTCACTTTTTGGTCTTAGCTAGGGAAGCACATAAACATTTAACAAGCAGAGGAAAGTACCTGCTGTAAGCAAGCAAACTAAGTGAATATGGCAGTCTTTGATAATAATCACAAACAGGTAACTGATGCTGTGGTACCGTTTCTCGTGGGGTACAGTTCCTTCAGAGAGCAGGTCCTGTTACGGAATGGAGGCCGATTTCAACTGAAGGGTAGCAAAGCAGGATGACAATGCAAAAGAAGTCCTGAAGTTCCAGACACAGATTTTACAAAGCGAACATTATCCCACTGAACTATACTGATTTCCACCAAGGGAGCATTTGATTCATACAGAGTACCAGCTGAACTTTCAGAAAGTGCAATTTCTTAACTAAGAAACATTTGTTTGTATTATCTTCATTGATCTTTCATTAGATCCATAGTGGTGATACAGATCATTCAATAACACTGAAAACCTAATTCTATCTGGTTTATTCACTCACATATTTTTTCAGATTATGAAAATCTTCTGCTCATCTGAAACTATCTGTCTTCCATCAGCACAGGCTGACTGCCTTGCCAACTTTAATCTCTGGTCTTTGTCTACTGTTGCAAGCCATTAATCAGTTAATTCCATCACTGTAGCCAATGGCAACCCTATCTATAATCATCTACAACTCTGAGAGCTTGCTATCCACCAGTGTCAGTGCCACTTCAGTTATAAAAATGTGCTAGCCTGAATGCCACATATGCTCTAAGCACTGAACAAGCTTTTGCTGTTACTGTTCCCTAAACTCCAGTTGCAGCTATGCATCTTATACATTGAACAGTATTAACTGTAATAAGACACTGCTCCAGAAAACCTGGGATAAAGCAAATTAAAAGATAATTAAGATTGCAGTTTTATGTCGCTTTTTCCTCAGCAGCCTGAACACAATGAATATTCTTCTTGTTATTCTTGTTGTGCAAGAAAAAGACAAACAAACATTTAATCTTGATAAGCGAGTAATAGATTAATAGATTTGAGGTTAGGAGGGATCATTAGCTCATCAAGTATTCCTTCCCACCTAACATGCCAAAAAATGTTGCCTTTTACAGCTATGCTGAGCAGAAAAGAAAAAACCTGACCCTCATGTTTAATTAAAGGTAATTTTTAAAAAGGAGGCATCCAGTCTTTACTTGAAGAAGGGCTCCTAGCTTTGCTAAGAAACAACCAAAAAACCAACCACAAGACAATTAAAAATGAAATTTCAGCATGTGCCACACAATACTCCAGGCCTCACATATAACTACCAGGTTCCGTTTCCCTGCTGAGTTTCTGCAGGTACACAAACGCACACCAAATCTTCCCCTGAACTCCTCCTTCCCTGCGGAAGCCCAGCATGTCATGCTTCTCCCCCACCCCTCTATCCCCGCCCTCCATATACCCTCGTCAGTTTGCACCCATTTAATTTTCTGTTCAAGAAATTCCTGCTCAGCAATTGGGCTGGTAATGAAGGGGCTGCTAGAACAGGATTACGAACCGATTTGCTGCCTGACCACTCGCCTCCTACTGTCAGGGTGGTTTTGGTTGCACATAACAGATTGTTTTCAAAGTAGAAAGTTTTGGAAAGCTATGAGACATTCAACTACCTTAAAACAATAAAAGTTTATAGAACAGATAATCAAAAACCCTGTTAACAAACCTGCAGACTCCAAATCTGCAAAATCCTTAATTTCCTCTGGTAGTTTCTTCCAATAGCTAAATCTCTGTCATTGTGACTTATTTTTTTCCATCTTCATTTGAATTGGACTGAAATTAATTCCCTGCTGTTCCTATTAGTTTGTAGGATTTTCTCTTCTAGAATAAATATCAAACTCCAACACTATTAGCATTTTTTCAGCTTTTAAAAAATTGTGTTAGGAAAAGAGGGAGGACTGTCTTCACCCCTCATACTCTCAGTATCTTCTGCCTCCCTGATTTTTCCTAAAAAAGAAAAAAGCTAAATGAAAGCTGAGCAGAAATACAAAAAACAAACAAACAAACAAAAAAAGGTGTGGGGGGAAGAAAACTTGAGTTATGATATTCCTGCTTGAGATCAACTTCAGATTTCCAGAAGAAAATATATGGAGTTTATTTATTTATATATACATACACACACAGAAAGACTTGGAAAATTCTCCTTCCTGAGGAAAAAAAAAAGTTCAAAAGTCTTCTGGCTTTAGCTCTGAAATCCTGTGAAATTTGTACTGCCATTTCAGTGTTGTTGGTGGTGTAGCTATATATCACTCAGTACTCCTGTCACTGAATCTCCTCTGGCTGCCCTCAAGACACAACTCCCCAGCTACTTATCCTGACCAGCAAGAACATTCATGGATCTGCTGCTTATCTATCTCTGCCCTCTAATCATCTTCGTTATAGCAGACTCAGACCTCGCTTGCCATCTTCCCCCATCAGGTACGTATTCTTTCCGTCTCTCCATTTATAAAGAGCATCTTTGCTTAACCACTGTGCCAGTGCTCAGCCTGTTTTTAGGGCAGGAAGCTCATGTCTCAGAAAGCTTGTTTCATTGATTTATTAAGTGAATTAGAGGGAGCGCCTAAATCCACCACTCTCACAATTTATGGGAAGAGTTAGGTGTACACTTGTTAGCAAAAGAAAAGCGGTACAGTCTTGCCAGGAAGATCACCTCCCTCCATATTTTTTCCATACAGCAGAAGGTAAATATTACACCAATGTGGACAGACAGCTGCATATGAGGGACAGTAGACAGGGAGGACAGAAGACGACCCTGAGTTCCAGCACTGGCAGGACAGGTCGCCTTGCCTCTGCATTTTACTTTCTATTTGTTTTGCTGGTTTAAATTACAGTGCATCTAATCACACATTGTCACTGCAGACCTGGTCTTTATAGGCAAATAAATAAATAAATAAATCAACTAAGATTAATTCTGTTGAGTTCCAAAGTGTATTATGTTAAACCAACTTAAAACAGCTTTAATCCTCTTTGAAGGTATTACTCAGAGTCTTAACTCAGGTTAGTAATCCACTTTAAAATTAACAGGTTTACTTGATTTCAAAGACTGGTCCTCAGTATTGCTTCACAGACAAGTCCTCAAGTATTTTACAAGTAATATCACTCCAGTGAAACATTAATAATGATGCAGGCGATACCATTTGCTGAATCCAATTTTTTCAGGAAATGTTGATTTCTCTGAAGAGCTCAGATTTAGTCAGAATTGGTTTTCCCGATTAGCACGAAAGTACTGTATAAAAATATTTCTAAATTCTTAAGCAACTTAAATATGATGCCATGTTCGTAAATTATATAAGGACAACTCAGTTTGACAAGAGAGCAAAAAGATGATTTTATGACAAAAAATATTGTGTGAAAATATTAAGATACTATTGATCGTTAAAACGTATTTCAGGACTTTGAGAGGCACGTATACAACTACTACTATTGCTGACTATCCTCATACAGCTACAAAGGCACGTAGCGTAAAAATAATGCCTATTCTGCAGCATCCAGGTTTAAATCCAATCCTTGCTGAAGTCCTAGCTTGCTTGATTGAATGGTTATGGGTTTTGAATCAAGAAATAAATCAGCTGCCACTAATAAGATGACTAGTGTTAAAATACTTGAATTACCAAATAGCTGGGCCGATGTTTAACAACAGATGATAAGTCAGGTATTCATTTCTTTGTTTTAGTAAAATATTAAAGACTTTTTTCCTTTTCTTTCTAAGCCAGATGCTCAAATCTCAGACTCAGTAGAGAGCAGGCCATTGTGGCCACCCAGGAGAGGTAGGATGCTGGGAAAACCTGAGCTCAGGAAGACCTGAGAAAAAAACCAAACACTTAATGAATCTTCTCTAGGATGGATAAGGCCAACCTCTGTGCTAACCAAGACTTGCTCTTTAGGCATAAAATGAATAAGCAGCACTCTCACAAGAAACAGAAGCCATCCTACCACCTATATGCAAGATTTAAACAGCATAGGATGGCCTCCAAACTGGGGTTTTGAGATTATACAGTTTTGCAGAAACATCATGTGACTAAAAGACTAAACAACAACAAACCCTGCCCCATCTTCTCCTGAAAATCTCGATGTTTGAAGTTTTATTTTCTTGCCAAATTGGCAAGGAAGTAAATAACATCTCAGGAATCTGGAAAAAAAAAAAAAGTGGTTTGATAAAAGCTGGCTGCTAATATGCAAGATTTCAAAAAGGAATTAATTTTAAAATACCTCCTACGGAATTTCTTTTCCCTTTATTACGTAACATGTATTACCAACATACAATTTCAAGACATGATACTGTAATAGATGTTTAATGACTACAATAGTGGAAGCCCTCTATTACTGTGTATAAAACTATTAAAGGCAGCTGCTACATAGAACAGAATGAAATATCCTTTTCCTAGTGATAGCTCAAAATAAGTAATTTCTGTGGACATGAAATAAATTATTTTTCTGAAAAATGTCATAGTAATGGAGACTTTTTTGAAGAGTTGTTATGAAAATTTCATTTTTAATGGAAAATAATTCAAGAAAAAGTATTTAACCAATGCGATGTCCTTTTCTGTCAAAACAAAGTTCCTGACTGAAAATTCTTAGACTAATTTAGGAAGTGTTCATGGAAATAATCATATATCATACTGCCTTTAGAAAGATAAAAATTTTATTTACTGCTGTCCATGGACACCGTTTATATCATCATAGGATTTAATTCTATATAATATCCTAAAATAGTATACACTACCTCATACCAGTTGACTGTTTGGTTCTCAAGGTCAAATTTAATTGGTATAGAAAACCACCTCCTATTAACTCTATTACAGTTTGTGTTTACTTAGACTAATTTAGGAAGTGTTCATGGAAATAATCATATATCATACTGCCTTTAGAAAGATAAAAATTTTATTTACTGCTGTCCGTGGACACCATTTATATCATCATAGGATTTAATCCTATATAATATCCTAAAATAGTATACACTACCTCATACCAGTTGACTGTTTGGTTCTCAAGGTCAAATTTAATTGGTATAGAAAACCACCTCCTATTAACTCTATTACAGTTTGTGTTTATGCCAAGGTGAAGTTTGCTGTGTTGAAGTTATTAGAGGATTAAGTCACTGATATCAGAATATTAATCACCTTAGAGGAATTGAAAGATACTAGATTGAGAGTAGACTTTACGGTAATTTATGAAGTGATAGAATAACTTGAGTGTCTACTTATTTTGAATAACTGCAGAAAATATCATTTTAATTAATGGAATAAATTAGTTGTGTCTATACAACCTTTATTTTTATATTAATATTTTGTCTTATAATTTTATATGCTTAATCATATTGCTGAGAAGTAAAAAGCTGAAGGCGTGTTAAAGGAGAGTTTCTGAATTCTTTATACAAGGAAGCCCTTTGTGTAGAAGCAGTGCAGATCTTTTTATAATAAAACACAATGTGTTGTAAGAGTACTACTTCCCAGGTGCTACGTGGATCTTGAGAGAGAGCAATGGGAGGTTTCTTTTCTATGGGGGAAACCACAGCCATTAAGATCTTCAAATCACCTCCCAGAATACTTACTCCTCAATTTTATAGAAGTATCACAGTGAAGTTTGCATCACCAGGAAAGATGAAAATGCTTAATTTTCAGTGAAGTAAATATTTTATCTGTGAAAGGTGTGAGATCCCATAACATAACATGGATCCATGGCTGGATCATCAATTACAGTTGTGGAAAAAGGCATGTAAACGGAAATATAAAGTAGCAAGATTTGGCCACAGTGAGAATGAAAGCCAGTCCTGGACCTAACCAGAGCCCACGCTTAGCTCTAACCAGAGTCCATGTGAAGTCAAAGATCACAAAGTCAAATAATTAAAGCCCCTCCCCTCTTTTATTTTCCTGCGATTAACAGATATTTCCTGGTGAGTTCAGACTTGTAAGAGTTGGTTACCAAAAGGGCTTGTCTCTTCTGCAACTATTCTGACATTCAGAAAAAAAATTCCAAACTGGAACTAAAATTATTTTTTCCATCAACTTTTAAAATAATACAAAGCTGCTATAATTTCACTCTGGAAACACATGAGCATTGTAAAGGAAGAAGAAAAATCTTCTCTCTGGAAATTACGTCCACTACCCTCCTTTTTAGGGTCCAGTCCTGTCATTCAAGCCTGACTGGAGAAAACAACCCAATAGCATTCCACACAATCCACCTTTTTTTCTATTTTTTTCCCCTTTCATAAAAAGTGCACTGATTTGAAACCAAACCAAATCAAAAATACCACAACCCCCCACATATACACCAGCCATGAAGCTTCCTTGCCTGTTAAACACGTTATCTGTACTGCTTCTGCTGCCGTTCCAAAGACAGCTGCAACATTCCTGGGACAGAAAAAAAACCCTCATTTTTCATAAAAAAGAAAAGGAACTTTTTGTTCCAACCTCTATTCCTTTACCAAATCAGAATAATTATCTTGACTCTTTGCTCCTGTGATCAGGAACTTTGAATCACCTCTGTAGCTTGCAAAACAGAGCTTGACAACTGAACTGAGATCAGAACCGAAAAGGCTACATCTTAAAACGCACATTGAAAAGCTGCTGGTCAAAACAATTGTTCTTCTGTTCTCTTTAAAGTAGTCCTGCAGTAAGCAACGCTGTCCTTTACTCTGCAGATTTAAAGACCATCACAGGTAAACATAAAGTTTCTTGGCTTTAATGCAGGATTCTCTCTCTGTCCTAGATTTGTGAAAGTTTTCTACTCAAATTTTGCTTTGTATGGTTGTTCGGTGCTTTCTTTTTTTTTTTTTTTTTAAATAATTTTATTTTACATCCATGTTTCCTTTTTTCCCCTTTGTTCTATTATGACAAAAAATTAAAAAGTAGGTTCATTGTCTTCTCAAATTATTTGCACATTTATAATAGTTTTCATTCCAAGACTAAAGAGTGAATCACTCAAACTCAGAGCACCCACAATTTTATTTCAAAGTAAGCAGTATTTAAAATCATAATAATTGGCTAACACATACTCTCCAATCCATAAAATAAGAGGTAACATTTCTCTTCTGAATTTTAATTTAATATTGTGATTGAAAATAAAGAAAAAGGAACCTGTTTTCAGGAGGACAGTAAATACAGCAAAATTAGAAGTTTCTCAGCTTTGGTACTTGCATCATAGCTAAAGCAGTAGTTAAGAATTAGAATGGAGTATTGGCCTTTGATTAATTTGCGATGAAAAAAACCTGCCATTTCTTAGAGCTTGTCAGGCTTGTTCTATTACTTATTCTAGTGAAACAGCAACATTGTCTTCCAACAGCGAACCAAACAAGGCCATGGAAAGTGTCAAGCAGAAAACACGGATAAAGTGTGCGTGCCTACCAATAACTTCCCACTAGCAGATGAACTTGATTTACATAAGCAGTAGAAATGGTCCTGAAAATGCTGACTTTACATCACAGAGACCCAATGTAAAAAAAAAGTCAAAACATCCAAACATACTGGGCTACAGTAATGGTTTCCTTTAGCAAAGATTCGCACCTTTAAGAGTATCTGGAGTAAAGATTTCAATATGTAAATATAGGCACAAAAGACAAAATTTCCTTCCCCTGCTTTTCTCTTTCAGGGGCACTGCACAGAAGCAATCTCAGCTACTCACATGGTACCTGAGCACCAACTGGAATTTTTCATCAAAGCTAAAGTACAAAAATTATTCCTTTTTGGCAACAGAGAAATATTACATATTCTCTCTTCAAACACCACCAGTGCTGCTTCAGCAGCTGGATTTCTGAAGATCTCCCCAGTCTTTTACCAACAAATATTTAAGAAGTATCCAGCCTATTTTTTTAGGTGGTATTAAAGCAGTCTTATTAGAAATCAGTAAGATCTCCCAAACCAGCTTAAAAAAAAAAAATTTGCAGGTTCAAAGCCATACCTGTGGTTTATACTTCAACCCCTGCTTGAGTCAAGTTGCTCTGCAAAATGACTGACACTCTTTACAAAAGGACAACCCTAAATGTCTGGCCTATGGGTCACAAGAGAAAAAGCAAAGATAAAAACCTCACTGTCTGACAGAAGCCAAAAGAGCAGAAGCTCCTGGGCTGGTAACAACAAAGCTGCTTTTGATTAGTATTTAGAGTAGAGAACTGCAGAGCATGGAGGTCCTTCTCTAGTTGATAATCACCTTCTGTCTCAAGAGATCATCCATGGTGTGATGAAGCTGTATTCAACACAGCCTTCCAGATGGGATTCTCAGCAATGAAAAACTGATGTTGACCCACTGACTCCAAAGGGCAGTTGACTTGTTGCCATGTCCAAACAAAACAGCTTGAGATCTGGCTCTATGGACTCAAAGTTTTTAGGGTGTTTGCGGTTTTCTGAGCATGCATCTGATGTCTACAGCATTGGGCCACAACCAAGCTCCCTGAAAGTTCGTATTTATCATTCTGAGGCAAAGATTTTATTATATAGTCTACAGATATTGCACATGATCTTAGTTATAAGGCCATGCAATTAATGATGAGTTAGTTAATTAATGGTGAATGTTGTAGCAGGTGGCAATTCTGCTCCAGCTGGTCCAGCCACCTGCTAACAGCTCTGTGTTAGCCTGGCTGCCCTGTACCTAGCACTCAGAGAGTGTTATCTCAAACTACAATTAAAGAGATGTCCTTTAACTGCAGTCCCTTCAGGGGAAAGAAGGGCATGAAGGACCACTTCAAATTCCAAAACACTTCTTGTTACAGAAACACTTTGTAAATTCTGCATTAGCACTTCAATGAGGAAAAAAAATATCCTCTATCAGCCATTTGCATTTCTATCTATAAATGTGTGATTTGAACACAAGAATGTCCTTTTATAGAAGTGGATTTCCATATTAATGGCAATACTAAGTATATCTGGGCCAAAGAGAAAAGAAAAAAGTAAAATCCTTGTCTGCCCAGGATATGAACCCATTAAGTAGTAAAGCACACATTGAAGTTTTATGTCTGTAGTGCTGGTCTCTCCGATCCATCTGATGGATGAGTTTACCTGTCAGAAATTTCTGGAGTGAAGATCACGTGGCCATTCATATGTTCACACCTCTTATAGGAAGAAATCTCCAAATTTGCTATGAAAAATATTGCCCTGGAAAGTCTTCACTAGAACCATGACTCCCTCCCATCAGAAGCTATGGCCCAGAAACAGTGGAAAAACACTGTAAAGGTGAAAGATGGGACTAGATTTTTAGAAATAAAAGGAGGATCACAGATGGAGTTTCCTCATTTTATACAAGTAAAGCAATTCTTCAAAAAGCTGCGCTGAATGGAACAATGCCATGTGAGATGATGAAAGAAAAATCAGCAAAATACCACCCATAAACCCAATCCTGTCTCCTTATTGCCCCTTTCTTCCAAAGATATCATTGCAACAAAAGTTTTTAACCAGTGATAGAAAAGGCCATCTCCATCCCTTGTCAAAGGGTGTTTGACTGTTTACTAGTGATGTTTCTTTTGACCTGTAGATTCAGTTGAACACTTCTCACTCCTCTTTGAAGTTGTTGGACTAGATGCTTAACAGGTCACAGTCAGCCACCCACCACATGTAAAGATTAAATTGTGCTGGTTCGTCATAGAAAGAACATCAGAAAAAGAATAATTCAAGAAATTACAGTTTGGCTTTTGGGTTTATTTTATTTCTTGCTGATCTCTAAACAGGATTCATTTTAAATTTAGCATTTTTTCTTATTGCTGTTCAAAATAATAAATTTTAAACTCTGAGTGAAAGATACCTTTGGTGTCTTCTACCCCCTTCTCAGAAGGCAAAACCAGAGGCAAAGACAGACAGGATTAAAATATATTAAGGCATATCACGTTACGGTTATGATTTCCCCCCCTCCCTCTTAATTTTGTTCAACAGTGAAAGTTTGGAGGATCGACCAACTTGGATCATCAGTTTGGAAGTGAGAAAACAACTATTGTGATAACTTTTTTTGATCTACTAAACAGAGTAGACCAGGGAATGTCGCTGAAAAAAAAAAATAGAAAAAATCTACAAGCAGGTCCTATTTTCCCTGGAACTTAGAGCATACATTTTAGAAAGCTATCCATTTTTATATATCATGATTCCAGATAACACAGTTCTTACTGCATTTTTAGATACGCTTCTCCAGCAGACAGCTATCCCTCATTGTGAAAACTGTACAACCTGTTTCTAATAAGACTGTCTCTGCCTCCTCTTCCAGCTATTGGATTCCATTATGCCTCTTTCTGATAAATTGAAAATCCTTCTGTCACTATTATTTCATTTGTCATTGCTGAGGAATCCCTTTCTATCTCATGTGCACTTTAGCTGGAAAGTATCGCCCAGATGGGAGGGAGAAAACTGCAATAACCACTCACCACACTGCATGACAGCTCATCCTAGACAAATGTAGATGGCCAGCTACTGGAAAAGTGTGTCAATTTAAAAAAAAAAAAAAAAAAAAAAAAAAAAAAAAAAAAAAAAAAACAAACCATGACCTGGAAAGGGCAGCCATTTCAGTAATGGTGATTAAGCTAAACACTTGCAGGAAGGAAGTAATATCCAGATTTTATGAAAGCATGAGAACTTGTCAGATTCCCCTAAATTTCAAAGTTAGAGCAGACTACTTGAAATGACTGTAGACTGAAAAGACTATTTCTTGATGCGTGTATATATATACATTTAGTGAAATTTCTCACATTTTATAATTCCTCAATAGCACAGCACCCACAGACTTTTAAATCTGTCAGGTGTTTTACAGTTTATTATTATAATGCGATCACATAAGTTATCAGAGAAATTTCAGAGATTTGGAGAAAATTGCTACTAGATTGAGAAAAAAAGAGTTTTTCTTAGATTAATTCTTCACAGAGTAATTGAGATTCACCATCATCAGCTTCCTTCTTCTTCAAGAAGGATCAAACTTTCTAAAATTTTAAGTGCAGCCTCAGAGTATTGTGATAACTGCCTTAGCAACTGAAAAATGCTATGAAATGCATTTGATAGAAAATAAAATAGATGGATTATATTAATAGTAAGTTAAAATGGGATAGCCAGAATCTTCCTCAGTTCTGTGCTGGCAGGATGAAGGTGGAAGAAAATGGTAGTACAATGTCAACAGTTATTCAGCTTGACAAGTCGAAAATTGTTTTCTTGTTTGACATCACTCGGCAGTCTTAAAAGTTCAAGGCTTAAGTCAGTTATTAAGAGACTTATCCACATTAAGCCATACAGCTGTCAAATATGGCTGCCTGTCAAAGTTTCTTCCGAAGCAGGGACAGCCAGTTAGACTGTACACAGAATTTCAATGGGAAAATGCCCTTAACAAGCCCCAAGAGTTGAACTGCACTCTATCCAAGGATGTGAAAGGAGTTCTGAAGCTATAGGTATTCAGGCTGCCAAAAAGCAAAGTTGGCACATTTGAGTCGCACTGAAGTACAAATGAGCAAGAGTTTTTAGTAATTAGTAATAGTCAGTGTTTAATTGCTGTCATGCACATAGCATGAGGGCCAAGAGAAGAAAGATTTCAAATGCCATGGGGGCACTATAAGTGTGAGATATAGCAGAAGTTCAAGGCCTGTTGATGTCCTCAAGATCAAACAGCATTCGCATTTCTGGACCAAATTATTCTTTCCTGCTCATTCCTCCCCACTACAATGTGCAGTTGTACCCTTACTCATGTACTCAGAGATGGAAAGATTACTTCCTTTGGTCTTTGCCATCACAAGTCCTCAAACCCCCACCATGTGGTATCTTCTAGACCTTCTCCATACACTTGCTAATTTAACAGGTTCTGGGGGAAGCAGGATGTCCCTTCCTTGCATAAACCTTGTCTCCTAAACCAGAATGGTTTATGCTGTTGTGTTCTCTGACCATTTAATCTGGTTTTAATAATTTTTCATTCTTATGACAAATTTCAAGCTAATTTGACAGGGAAGTAGAAATACCCAAGATAACTTGTCTACACTTCTGCCACACAGTTAGATGTTTGAACAAGATAACTATTCTAATTTATTCTTCTAGTTGCAGAAAAGACAGACCAAACTCATTCCTTATGTATTCAAAAGGCATAAGCTAGCTGGTCCACCTGGGCATGTATGGTGGCTTGCTATCTCTCTCTGTATGTAGTTGTTAACCAGCCACAGTATGACGTGTTTTAAACCATGTATGTAAGAGAAGTGGGAGAACATAAAATGGTGAGAATTACAGAACATGTGGGAAGCTGGAATGATTCCAATACAAAGAGACAGGATATAGGAAATAAATAGATAGGAAATAAGGCTTAATATGTTCAGATGCCCACTACTGTGATTTGGCGTCTCAGCACAGAAACAGGGGTTGCATGTGTTTTAGAGCTTCACAGAGTTTAATGTCAGAAAGACATTCTTAAGTATTACTGGACATTGTATGTTATCCATGCACTTAGTGATGAATCCAATTAAATATTATTAATGCATTGCAGTCTAAGCACTAAATTCCTGTATGTCACAGAGGAACCCAGAAATTACACTGATGCTCTGCACTGAGGCCCACTGCAGTGGCCTGGAGCTAACAGAGAGATATGCCAAAGTTTTCTACTGATAAAAAAAGTATTCAGGATGATAAAGAAGAGACAGGCTGTGAGGAAATTCCAAAAGCTCTTATGATTTCACCATAAACCCAACTTCACCAATAAAACATCATGCTCTAAGATGACCATTACAGAGTGACATCTTTGCAGTAGCTGCTGAAGTCCCTGTTATCTGCTGCCTGACAGCTCTGCTTCCACCTAACAGTGATACAGGTGCTCCCCAGCACAGGCTGAGTAGCTCTAACAAATCAGTTAAAGTGAAAAGGTCCTTACCCTTTCCAGCCAGAAGCCTGGTTTTGTCTGCAAACTGCACAGTTTGCCTGCTGAAGTCCGTCAGCCCCTTCTTCTGTTGGGCTTCACACAGCATATGGATTAGATGTGGAAATGGTAACATGGATATAGCTTCACAGCTCCATCCTCAGAGATGAGATTAATTCCCTCCTTCTATAGAATATTACCTCTGTACAGTAAAGGGCTGCGTTAACTTTTTATTGTCATAGCAGAATCTAAGACAAGCTTATCCCCTGATGATTTACTGCGTCCAAAGTCTGTCTCCTGTAACTGCAGGTATAGTCCAAATTCGTCGTTTTTGGATATACCATGGACATGTTAAAAAATGGTTAAGACTTATTATTTCAAAATAAACCTGGCTGTATCTGTGAGCTGTTAATTGGGTAATTGAGATCACCCTTTAAAGCAGCCTTTCGTCCCTTTTTCTTGCTACCCTGTCAGTCACATCATGGTCCTTTGCCTTTTTACAAAGGATAGAACACAAGATGAAAGAGGAAAGAAAATAGAAATACTATACCTGAAAGAAGTAAAAGGAGTCAGCTCACTATTCTCAAATATCTCAGGGGAAAGTCAGGTCTATCTTGAGATTTTGGAGAAAATATCAGAAAGGAAGCTGAACAGATCTTGAAGGAAAGGAAACTTCTCATGTTGTATAGAGCTAATCAAAAGCCCCAGCTCGTGCGATCTACCCTCTGTGTTTGTTATGAACTGAAAAAACAGCTCTCTGACAATTACAAGAGAAGTGACTTACATAGGTAATACATAGCTGACTGAGGAGAATTTTGTGTCAGAGAGACATGGGGTGAGATTTACCAATCATTATGCATAAGAAATGTGGCCACTATGCTCATTAATTCCTGAACACTATTTTAATGCTTACAGGGTGGTGCAACATTTGGGTCACCTTTAGTCTGAATTTGGCATTTGCCTCACAATTAGATTAATGAACGCTCAGGGAAGGCTCAACAAATGCTGGAATCCAGCACAATTGAGAACACTTTAGTATCCATTAGCAGCCTACATTTTGTCAGGAAATAGTGACTGTTTCATTGGTGGCAGTAGGAGAGTGTGCACGCTTGTCTAATTTTCCTTGACTTTTCTCTATGGATGCAGAATTCTTCCCACGCCCTT
>NW_010393775.1:7185-53269 GCF_000710305.1 Buceros rhinoceros silvestris | reverse complement strand
CACTCTTGGTAATGACAAAATCATCATGCCTTAGAAGGTGTCTCATGAATAGGCTGAAGGAACCAGCCTTGCTCCAAGGCCCCTGACCCTGACTGATTTCACCCAGTTGTAGTTAGTAGTATAGTCTTCCCACTCTTTGTATGATAAATGACAAGCACCTCCAGAGAGAGATACAGCACTTGGATCCTTAATTTTTTGGGATAGGATAAATCTATACTTCTTTATTCTACATTAAATCCACTAATTCTTTTTTCTGCCTAGATTCTGATGAGGTGTTTTATGACATGTTTTATCTGATACAATAAAATATATATCTAGCTACATGGAGAAGAGGAAGTTTTGTAACATGGGAAAGGAACTGGTGAAAGAAAACAATACTTTTATCTCATAAATAGGGGAGATAGAGATCTTCATAACAAGCAGGACAGCAAAGGCTAACATAACCTCGATCTGTGTGGAAGGTTGCACAGCCACACGGCCAATCTGCAACTCATGATATGAAAGCACACCTAGCGTAAGATGATACTACTGGAAATGGGGTCTATAGACACATTTCCTCCCTCAGCCCCAGTAAACCCAAGCCTGTGTATGCTGATTAAATGTCCTTATCTGAAACTGAGAGATGTTAATAAGCTATGTGTAGACTGTACTATCAAAGTACAAGGTCATATAAGACTTATCTATACTGGTCTCATCAGTTGGCAAAAATACAGGAGATAGTCCCTGTGTGTGTTGTCAATCAAGAGCAACTAATTTGGTGTGACCATCAAAAGGCAAATGCACTCCTTGGATCTAAAAGATGAGGTACTTCAGTAGCAATACAGTATTACTAATGATATTGTACAAGGCTTCATATAGAATATTGTACATAACTCTGACTACCTATATTCAAGAGAAATTTGTTCAAATGGTAGCAGATGAAGCAGCTGGCTGCCAGGATGCCCAAGGGAACTTAGAAATCCTTGTAGAGACTAAAAGATCTTGCCTTGATTAGCCAGGAAAGTGCTGGCAAGGGAATAAAGTAGCGCAGCCTGACCCTAATGAAAAGTGGAGAGAAAAATAGAAGAAAGCCTGTAAGCACAAAAAGTTCTGCAACAGCCTGCTTGAAAAAGCATCAAGGGACAAACTCATTCCAAGGTGGAAAAAGAGTCACTTAAAGAGAGGAATCCCATGAAATTTTGAAATCATAATGTAGGTCCTACCCAATTCCACATTACCACAAAGCTTTATAGATTTCTGACTTCCACTTGTCAAAAATCTAGTGGTAGTTTACCAAGGGCTTAAAAAAATATTTGGAGAATGTGCCTACTGACAGGAAACCTCATTTGTTTAGCAAACCATAGCAACCAAAAATCTAGTGGTAGTTTACCAAGGGCTTAAAAAATACTTGGAGAATGTGCCTACTGACAGGAAACCTCGTTTGTTTAGCAAACCATAGCAAAAAATCTAGTGGTAGTTTACCAAGGGCTTAAAAAAATATTTGGAGAATGTGCCTACTGACAGGAAACCTCATTTGTTTAGCAAACCATAGCAACACCCATTCCATGACTGAAAATCTTTCCATGGAACTCAATATAAGACTGCGAGCAAAGCCAATGGAACGAAAACACCTTGCCCAGAGAACACAACTAGTAATCAGATTGGCTGGTTGAGTGGAGTTATCTTACCACCTTGTTAGATACAATTAGAGAAGCTACTTTTACATATTTAGTATCTTTTTTGTAAAATAACATTAGATAATATTCAAACCTAGTAAAATTGATAACAGAGTTATGTTGGAACTAGGACCTATTTATAAAATGATCTTAGAACGCAGGATGGTTTCTTGTTATTCCCATCATATACTCAATTTTTTTTCCTTCTGGGAAAACTAAAAAGAATATCAAGTGTTCAAAATCCGATAAATTAATATCTTCAGAGTCATAATAATTACACCATGCTTCATTTTCATAATTCTATTTTTAAATAAATATTAGAAGATATTATTATGTGTTTTAAAAATGTATTGTACCAGGAAAGTAAATGGGGTTCTATTCCTTTATCTTTTTGATAACCACTTAAAAACATAACAGGTTATATAAATGGTATAGTTGCCTGAAAGGGTAAACGTATTGGACTTAGTGACCCAGAAGGTCTCTTTCAGGTTCAAATTTCAAGAACTACATCTACCAACAAGGATTTAGTGCTGTGATTTCAAAGTCCTTGGAGTCAAGTCTACTATAAAGTAAATGAGTGTAATGAGCTCATTTTTACTGAATCATTTCTAGAATGTGTATGGGAAACATTTGATATGTTTACTCAAGTTTTTCCAAGGACTTTTTTTCCCCCCCTCACACATTTTAGGGACTTTTCCCCGGTGTCCTCAGTGGATTTTCTGTCTTATCTAAAGATGTGGAAACAATAATCTTCTTCAACCCAGCAAACTGTCACCCTTTTCTTAACTGTTTCATTTTTAAGCTTGATTGGTTCTAAAAGTTCTTAAAAAAAAATAGAAAAAGACTTTGCTAAAAGGTTCTATATTTACTGCACACAATATATTATTTTAGCATAAGCAAAACAATACTTTAAATCGAAACATCACAAAGCAAGCAAATCCAAATTGATACATGGAAAGTGTTATCCTACAAGCCATCAGACTCAGAAATAGAAGATGAATTTTAAAGACAGGGAAGCAAACATACTCAGTGTGAGAAAGGTTGCTGCTGAAAGGACTAATCTGACTTTTTAGGAGAGCACGGAAAGATATTACATTGTTGACCTTAGAATGTGTCACCGGTTGTTTTTTAGAAAAGACGTACCAAGTTCCTAACACTCTTTATGCTTTCCAGCAACAAATCTCATCTCAAAACATCTGCCCTGTCATCTCTGCAACTTTGCCCTTTACATACGGAGCTTCTTGGTGAATACACTTACTGCTACAGATTTTCTTGCTGTTTTTGGCTGAGAATTCAACAACAAATTCGCTTTACATTAGCATCTCTTTTTCTTTGTGAGGGCAGCAAGACTCATCTTACATGACAGGACTCTACCTTGTTTCACATTAAGCAGGGAAATTTTACACCTGCAAATTCAGATGCATAGTAGATTTGCTTTATGATGAGTACCTAGTCTGAACACAAATGAAATAGGTCTGCTATACTGGTAACAGGTGCAACTAAAAGTCACTCTTAAGTTTCAGTATATCTGGAATTACAGCTAGTCTCCAAATAGCAAGTCTACTACTGAAGAGCATTGCAATAAATAGCATCCCAGACAGCTTGTGTTCCAGCTGTGTTGTCTTTATTTACCAGGCCCCATACCTAGTTTTCAGCTTGTAAAACATCCTGAGAAACCAACAGACAGAAGAAAGAAAAGCCTGTGTGTTTATCTTTGCAGCTAGTCTGTAAAACACAGGTATAATTTTACAGACACAAACCATTTCCGCCTGAAGAGAGTTGTTAAACTGCAGTCTTTTGATTCTAGAAAGAAGAGAACGGGTGACTTGCAATTTAGTTCTCGTTTGCCTAAGCACTGTATCTAATGTTAATCAAACTAGTAGATACTATTTGACAACACTGCAGAAAATCCGACTGGATTCCAGGCAACAGGGAAGATGATGATAGAGCTGTTTATTTTGCATGAGCTACTCTGAATAAAATATCTACTTTAATCCTGATGATTTTTTCGCTCAGGCTGAATGATAAGCCAGAATTTATGTGAACTATCCAAACCACTTGAACTTGCAAGATGGCCTGAAGACCATGAGGGAAAAGCCACTTTGCTGTTTCAGAATTAGTATCTGTACTTTCCTTTAGTGAAAAGTACTTGAGAGACATTTTGGATTCTCATTGAAGTGAGAGACAGCAACTAACTGAAAAAATTACACTTTCATGAATATTCTCAGCTCACATCTGCAGCAAAGCCCCCACCTACACAATGCAAGAGAATATTTTTACAGATAAAATGAGCCCAAAATAACAGAGTTCTAGATCAAGGAAGTGGTTTGGAGATTAGGGTTTTTCTCCACGAGAGGAAAAAAAAGAAATAAAATTCCATCTTTAGTTCTTTTTTATTTCAGTTCAGTATGTTCTCTAATTACAGCAACAGATACTCAGCATCAGGGAGTGAGCATGATGGGTCTTACACGTCTTCTATGGGCTATGAACCACTAAACTAACAAAACTGGAAGCTACATTCCTTAAAAGTAGCAGTTTTCTATGCCTTTTCATGTTGGAAATTATTGTAACAGGCAAGAACAACTTCAGGGGAGGATGATGGAGCAGCATCAACTCACTAAGACTGTATGGTAAAAAAAAATCTTTTTATTTTTATACGGTGCTGAGAAAAGGCTTACAAAGTAGCTGATATCTATCAATCACTCTACTTAGATACTTCAACAGCTCTCAGTAATCTGCTATCCAAGCTCCTTTGACACTTTCACAAATTTATCCTCGTAATATCCATGCAGGTTAAAGAGGTACTATTAGCCCTTTTGATCCAAAGAATGCAGATATAAAAAAAGCTAGTTCAATATCATATGAGACTGTTTAAGTCAGGAACAAAACCTAAATTTCCTAAAATTTCCTATGGCTAAAATTTTAGCCATAGCCCAGCATCTTAACCCCTGACTAGCTGACAAATTTAAAAGCATTTTCTTGGTTTTATCAGATATCCCACTTCAGAGCCAGCCTCAGATCATGAGGTATTTTATAGACACTATTTTGGAATACACTGAAAATAATTACATTTAGAAATAAAATCGTAAAAAAAAAAAAAATCACTTGCAAAACAAAACCACAAACTGTTATAATTTCTTTTTCTGTTTAAAAAAAAACCCTTAAAACTCTTTTGCCACATTAATATTTCTAAAATCGTAAAAAAAAAAAAAATCACTTGCAAAACAAACCCCCAACCGGTTATAATTTCTTTTTCAGTTTAAAAAAAAACCCTTAAAACTCTTTTGCCCACATTAATATTTCTGAGAGGATCAAGATAAGACTTCAGATAATTTGTTCAGCCAGTACCATTGGACAGAACTAGCCAGACACATTTTGGAAAAAAGAAATACAGCTTTGTAAGCAGGTATCGCAATGTCTGAAAATAGACAACATTCAGAGGGAAAAAATGCAAAAAGTTTTTTCATTTATTTATTTTAGTACAAAATCAGCAAAATAATTAAGACTACACGCATTTAGGAGAATAATTCTGGTAATGTTTAAAATTTACAGGGTCTCAAAGTTTGATAAATTCATAGGAGAAAAAAAATCAAGTTCTACTAGATATTGCTCACTTAAAAACTCTGGAAGACTAGTTTGAGAGAATGCAACTGTATTAAAAGACAATCATTATGTGCTTGCCTTATTCGCATGCCAAGATGATGTCAAAGCATCTTCTACCAGCTGTTTTTGAAGACCTTGAACCAGAAGCACCTTAGGTGTGACCAGGTACAAAAGTCTTAGCACAAACCTTTTGCCAAGCTCATAGCACTGCCTACTTCAGCTCTGAAAATATTAATCTAATTTCCGGGCCACAGAACTGCATGTTAAGTATGACTAGTTTTGGCAGAGCTGAGGGACTGAGTTACTGAAGAGCTCATGAGAAGTACACACACAGCTGTAAACATTCTAAAAAGACACATCCAAACTAGTCAACTGTTGCTTTCATGAGAAGTTTCAGTAAAGAGCCTGACTTCTCCCCTGCTGCAAATTATCTTGCAATTGTGCCGTAACATGCCTGAATTACAGGAAGTATTAACAATGAGAATTAGAACAGCTAGAGAAGCTTCATGAAAATCAGAGCAGCAGCAAGGTTAATGTATATTTGTAGCCTTCAAGAGAAGGTCAAACAAGGAATATGGGAAGAATAACACTTCATATGTATTATCACACTAGTAAGTTGTTCATATATGATGGATATACACAAACAAACATGCATATATGCATGAATGCTTTAGTATCTCTAACATGCCTCCTTGGGAAAAAAAGTTTGATAATCCATTGACTTACAAAAACATAGAATCACAGAGTTGATTAATTTGGAAAAGACCCTTAAGGTTATCGAGCCCACCTGTACACCTAGCACTGCCAAGTCCTCCACTAAACCATGTCACTAAGCACCGCAATAGCAGAGTATCCCAATCACACTGCAACAATTCATGCTGATGTAAAAGAGGAACATATGCCTTAGGTTAACTCTTTGTTTTACCTATATGACTACAGCTCATCTACTTCCTGCAAGCTAGGAATCTAGAAGATCTAGTCCTTTAAAGACCAATTATCTCATTCTAGTTTATCACCTTGCTTTGACCTTTTCTTAACAATTTATCTTAAATCTCTAGCAGATGTAAAACAGAAGAAATGATAAATTGTCTTTTGACTGTGACATAAAAGAATGGTCCAGTTCTTCACTGTGAAAATGAGTCCCTAATGGCCTGTGGCCAGAGAACATCAGGTTAATGCATGCTCTTTTAAAGTAACTTCTATTCACAATCAGTCTGGGAGAACAGGGTGGGGATTTTGTTCAGCATTTACAAAGGATAAACAGGTATTTAAAATCATTCCAGCAGGTTATAGACACCAAATAAAAATTTATTTTCTTTCAAGAAAGCCTTTACAATGGGAACTGCATCATATGATGTGGAAACATGTATCATATAGTTAGGAATAATGGAAGAACTACAAAAAAACCCCAAATGTTAGAGCCTTGCTTTTCTTTGTTGTTTTGGATATGCTAAAAAAAAAAAAAGTAGCAACCTTGGATCACATGAAATGAAATCACGGGTTTTATCTGGTCCACAAGTTTACCATTCCAGTAATAGATAATGACTCATCTTCACCATTCTCTAATTAATTTTCCCCTTTACTGTATAAATACAGCAAAGTCACAGGTGGGAACAGCATAAAAGTTAAGCAAGATTTCCTCGTTCACATTGACCATGGGAGGTTCTGGCTGATTCATCTGGCAAGAGTATAAGATAACGCACAGAACTGTAGACCTATTTTTCATTGCTACCAGATGCATTGAAGCCAAACCAAAGACACACTGCAGCCGAGTTGCAAAGCAGGGTTAGATACATCACTAATAGCACAGGGAAGCGCACAGCACTATCTTTGGATGCAACTGCATTAACCAAGGCTACCAAGAAAAATCATGCCCTTTTGGTTTCCCTTCCTGGTAAGAATGTGTTGTTTTAGTGGCTGGTGAGCAGAACTAAGTAATACAAGTATTTGTTGCTGTATTGCCATCTGGAAGCCAGCATACAAAAGGAGCAGATCTCAGCCCAGACAGTGGTAAGTGAAAGAAAGACTCTTTAATAAAGTTATAGATCAGAATGAAAGACTTACTCCCCCAAAAGATTTCAGGAGGGCTAGAATAAACAGAGGATGCAGATTTTCTATTACTTGAATGATTTAACAATACTCTGTATTTGCAGTCCTGCTCTCCATCTAGTCCCGGTCCTCTGGGCATTCTCAGTAACTTGACTCAGTCTCAGCACTCTAGGCTGGGAGGTCACCTGCTGCTCTAGAAGTTGTTCCTAACATTCTCCTTGTAATTCCCTTCCAGGAACAACATTGTCTCAACATTACGGGTTGCTGCATTTGTGCACAGCTTCCTCTACCCAGACCAGCAGTTAGGAAGCTTAGCATTGCACAGGTATGGACTATTGAATGCCCACAGCAGGCATTCAATGGTCCAGCAGCCTGAATTCAAACCTTATCTCCTCTCCTAAACACATTCACCAGGCCCTCCTGCAGCATTATTCAATCTCGGGCCAGCCATCATCCTCTGTCATTTCAAATAGGTCAATGACTTTATGCATTGTTTTTCACATTTTCAAGTCCGTCTTTAAAATCACTGTGGGTTCAGTTCATGCCATGTACCTGTATTTGCTATATTTGTGCACTGCCCTGTCAGCACTATCTTCCTGTGCACAGATTTCCAGCCCTTTCAGTGTACAAACATTCTGCCTTTGATTCTATTCTCTCACTGCTTATCAGTCACAATCTGACTCTCCTCTTAGATTCAGTTGCACAGCAACAGTGACGAGTTGCTAAACAGCTGCTTATGTTTTGTGGTCCATCTTAGCTTTACATTAATCTGCATGCTTGTTTTTTTTTAAAAAAAAAAAAAAACCTCTTAGAAGAGAGCCCAGTGATTTTTCTGATGTGCTTACCTGGTTTCCTAGCTGTCTGGGATTGTCACTTGGGCTGTCCTCAACAGTAGATCTAGGGCACAGGTTGTTCTACTGCCTTCTAGGGTCTTCAGTTGGATCTGTAATAGATCACAACAGTTTGCAAAGTTCAGTCATGAAATAGACAACAATTTCTCCAAGCTTTGTGATCACCAACTAGTTAAACTCCATCCACTTTGCCATCCCTCATCCTCACAGTGAAGAACCAGACCATTCTTTTGTATGACAGTCTAAAGACAATTTACCTTTTCCGCTTCTCTGTTACTGTTGTTTTGAGAGCATCAGCCAAAGCATTCTTGCTCGTCACAATAATAGTGCAACATCACAAAATGTATTGTCCCTTTCACTCAAATACCAATGTTCAGCCTGAACTTTTCAGAGCTGCTGTTTCTCTGCAGCTTTTTAAGGGTCAGCTTAGGCTGCACATGCAATAAAAGAGATCTAATTTTAAGTCAATGCAACTGAGCAAAGTTTTTATCTTTGTGGATGCACGCTTCAACTTGTAGTAATCTTGGATTTTAATGTTGAAAGACAATGGAGTTATCAGGGGCAAATACTGCAGCTAAGTCTGAACCAAAACAAAAACTTTTTCCTGATTAATTTTGTTCCTTTTTCCTTTCCAAAACACTTCTGTTTTCCTATCGTGATTTTTGTATCCAAAATTAACTGATAGATGTAACATTACTGTTAGCATTTACTGACAGTTACCTTAATATTCCATCCCATAGACTGGATAATCTGTTAGTGGCCAGGTAAAATAAGAGTCTGTTTTGGAGGACTATCCTATAGATGATGCTTCCTACATTAATAACCCATGATCAAAATCTGTTGAAAATGTTGATGAGAGAAAAACTGAATTTCAGAAAGCTTTTTCAAAACCATTTTACCGAACAACCAAAGCTGTAAGTGGCAACTACTAACAATAATCAGATATTTAGGAAGTTCTGCTTCTGCAAACATACAGAGCACTCAGCTTTGACAGCCACTTCCCACACAAACTTGTTCCAGAAAAACACCTTAACACCTTACATGAAAACCTGCAGAAAGGACACGGAAGGCAAGTAAGGTTTCCTTTCTGCCAATAGATCTCATAGCAAGATCTCCTTCATCTCTACAAGAAGAGAGTTGCAGCACCACCTTTGCTAGAGCACCAGACACATAGCTTCTCTCCAGGTGATAGAAGTTCCTAATAGACTCCAACTCAATGAAAAAAGTGTATCAATTCAGAAAATATTTTTACAGCATTTGCAATGTTGTGTTGTTTGAATGAAGGATTTATAAATAAAGCAAAATTCTATGGATAGTTGTCATAGTTTTCATTCATCCTACTGGAATAGCTAGTAATATTAAGCAAGCTTCAAATATGGATATAAGACCTTTTCAGCTGTTTTTTCACGTAGCTTATCTGAAGTAAGATTGGTATTACTTAAAGCACATAGACCTTAAGAACTGGAACATACTAGTCCTACATGTAGTCACAGTGGTTGGCTGCAATTACAAAACATGAAGCCTTGCATATTCAAAACACTTACACACACAACCATTAGTACTCCACAAGGCTCTTCCCTAAGGTCATTAGGCTCCCTAATGTCATGAGGCACTTAAGCATTTCACAACTCAAAATCATCTCCAGCAGCACATGTTAATACATTTCCTGAAACCACACACTCAAGGTACCCAAAAATAAGAGCTTTATAGATGTTAAAATTGCAACCTTCTAAAAATACTTCATATTAAAACCAGCACCAAGCACAAGAAAAAAAAAAGCCACTAATTAGTTACTTCCAGTTGGTTGAATTAATTACTATTCCAAAAATGTATATGCTTAGGGGGGGAAAAAAACAGCTCTCAGCATTTTGACAGTTTGATCTAATACCCTAATACAATATGTATCAGCACCACATGATAAATGGAAAACTACACCAAAATGGCAAATACATGAGAGAGATTGAAAAGATAAACGATTTTCTTCTTATTTGAATATCTCCTGTTAAAAAAGGATACCAAAACACTGCTTCCTAAAGTACAGTCAAATTCTGTGTGTGCAAGCAGAGATGAAACATTGCATAAAGTATCCAGCATGTTTTTCCCTATACAAAGCCTGAAGTATCTTTTTTCTCTTGCAATAACTGCATGTTGACAGCGTCATGCAATGCAAGAAAAGAAAAAAGTTTCTAAACAGTATTTTAATTTTTTAAGTATCACCCTGGACAGAGTAGATTTTCTTTCCAGGTTTCCAGAATGTTGATTTTAAATAAACCTGGAAAATAAAAACAGAAAAACATTGAAACAACCACATAAATACCTTCTTCAGAGACACATTCAAGCTTTGAGACTGAAGAAATAAGGGGAAAGGGTTGAATATCCTTCTCTCTGATTTGGAGCAAGTGTGACTATTCCCGTCCTAGAAGTCAGCTGCAGTCTGGTAACATGCCGTTGAAGGATTCCCCTCCAAAGAAGGCGATGAAAAGCTTTGATGAAAGATGTATATATTTCATGAAGGAGACAGACATCACTCTCCTCATCAGAAACAAGGCTTGTCTTTCTACACGTATATTTGCTATGTTTGAGCTTTGCTCCTTGGCATTCATCTCCAGGCACTATTTAGCAGTTCCTTTTTCCATTGTCTTCATGTATCCCGCTTCCACCCTGATAGCTAGGTGTATGTTTTCCTCAGCACACTTTCATAATCTTTCATGCCTCTCACACCTCTTTTGTTTTTATCTTAGTCTGGCATGTCCCACACAGTAAATGCTGCCTTTTTCCAACATCAATACTCTACCAATGCTGTCATGCCATTGCCCTGAAGCCTGTGTGAGATCTCCCATGTTCTTCCCATGTTGCTTCTAGTTACTTGCAGTCTTGACCTAACAGCATTTTATAAGACCTGGAAAGGATAAAGTATGTTTTGGGGTTGAAAGAAAAAACACTGTGACCCACCTCTGATATTTCCTACCTGCATATTTCAAGCTGACAAGACAATATGAGTGAGACTAGTTCACATAACCGTAGCCGTTTACCTCTTAGCTAGTTTTCTGGGTTCCTTTTGCAATCAGTAGAAAGGAGCGGACATACCTAAGATGAAATTCCCTGAATGTCTCTCCTAGACATCAGACAGATCTTTTGGATGTCTGCCTTAAAGCAAGATAAATTGCATCCTACAAGCATCCATCTTCATCAGCCAGGAAGAGAGCCTACACAACAAGCTTAGAAGCCAATATGTAAATATCTACATTTACGTAGGAATTTTCATAACTCCTATGCTTGTGGAGAACACCTTTACATGAACACCCCAGAATATGTAATTAAGTGTAACAATATTAACCTCAGTGATGTGTCGCTTGAGCTGATTCCTATGATAAAATGGGGAGAGAGATTCTCACAGCCCTCTCTCACCCTGTTCGGAAGCATGTATCACTGGTCAATGCTGAAGACAAAGCTGAAACTAGTGTGGAACTTGGGTCTGATCCAGCCTGCTGATTCCTGCATTAAATCCAAACAAATGTAATGAAAGAGGAATAAACAGTTTGCTCTAGGACACTTTCCAAGGAGAAAAAGATAGATAAATAAGTCTCGGAAAGGCTGATTCAGTCTCATTGAATCTCATTTGGAATTTATCACTTATTTCAACATTACCACTATGCAAATTTCTACAAGAGCTGAACGTGTGATTCATTTGCACATAGTTTTGCATTCACCTTCCGTGGGCAGGGTTGGGCTGAGTATGCAGAAATCAAATGCTTGCAGACTGCCAATTAGAAGGATTTACTGCAAGCCTTTCAGGAAGAATCTAGACATATCTATTCCCAGGGAAATACTCGGAAAGTGTGTATTCTTCTTAAACATAATGCCACTGGGTGGTAACAGGCTGCTACTTGTTAGCACACAATAGCCGATTAAAAAGCTTTTTATTGATTTCTTGGGTGAAAATCTGTGATTACATTCCTTGCTACCAGTATTACGTGCTAACGGCAAGGTACCAGGGTGTAAAAAGAGATTTTTTCCTTTGAGATAAGGCTGTACATAGTTCTAGTTAGGTTTACTTGAAAGCCAGTTTCATCTCATGAGAAAGCCTTACTTTTTTTTGACATTTTCAACAGGTTTTGAGCAAGATGAAAATATTTCTTTTTAAAAAATAGAACGAAGTCTCAGAAAGAAACCTCCTCAAATGCCAAGAGCTCAGCTGTGTGCTTACTCGCAGCTGTATGCAGAATCACATCCCTGCTCAAAGCAGGTGAGTGGACAAACAATTCCCACAGCATATGCACTCTCTCTAGTTTTTGGTAATTTCCGTCCTGTGCTTCAGAAATCTTAAACAAAAATTTCATAGACTTGAGCGTGCCGTAAGAAAACATATCCGCTCTAACAAAACAACAGTCCGCAGCCTATTCCTTTGCTTTTCTTGGGTGAGTTTCCAGTACTTTTTTAAAACAACATTTGTTGTACCAGGGATTCAAAGCTTCACCCAAATGTAATTTTATCAGATGAGAGCAACCCAAAAAGGGAAAGACAGACAGAGGTGAGATGAAAACTAAGGTATGAACCAGATAAAGAAATGGAGACACAGACAGAAAAATACAAGACCACTGGGAGAAGCAAATAAACCTAAGGGCGCTAAGGGAAGGAGCTGAAGAACACAGACCACTTCAGGGAGGGTTGTTCATCATGACTTTTTTTTGACGGATTGAACATTGTCTAAGCTATAATAACAATTACCCTGTCCTTCTTCTGGGAGGTGCTGAAATCTGAAGCCGCATTTCTCCTTTCTTCCAGATATACAGTAACAATCTGAAATTATAGCTCTTTAAAATGCATCAGAGAAAAGCCTTGGCTTCTATTGTTTTCATTTTCAGCACATCTCTAGTAGATTTGAAAATGTCACAGCATTTCATAAGCAGCCTCTCATTATTTTGGTCCTAGAAATTGTGGTCACATCAACTTATAATATTGTTTCTGAAATTTAATAACACTATGCACAGAAGCTGCAAACTAATGGAGTTTACAATGAAAATACTATAGATAGAAATCTTAATTAAAAACTTGCTCTATCATAAGCCATTGAACATCAGAAAACATTAAAAAATGTGAACAATTGTCATAAAACACACATCCACGTGAATTATATACACAATCCCCTAAATTTTTCTGTGTCTTCAGTTTTCTCTATCTTTTTTATTACTATTTTCTCATACTGCCTATAATAGTTTACAGAAAAACAACCTGGAAATAAAAGCAATGTGATTCACATTGACCCATAGGAGCTAAGCCTTATGGCTTGAAGGGAAAATGATAAATCAGAAATATAACTCATCACACAGGTCACAGGGAAGCTGAAACTTTTGTGTTTTACATCCAATCAGCTGTCGTCCTCAAGTTTTTCTGCACACTGCAATCTCCCCCTTACAACTCTGTCACCAAACAACTGCTGACAACATCCCAGATTCTAGTAACATCTCTGGAGCTTACCCTGTCAGTATCTACAACTCTCCCCCACATCCTCAGCTGAGAAATAAACCCAGTTTGCTGTGGCTTGTCTTCAGATTTTTCCATTTTGACTTAGGCATTGGCCTTTCCCACTGAGCAAAGCAGGCAAGAATCTCTAAGAGCTGACTTTTCTGTGCCCTTCTCTCTGTAGATATCCCTTGTCTTCCTAGCACCTGATTTTTTACAAAACTTTAAGGAAGTTACAGTCTTTTAGTCTTCTGCTGTATTTTATTAAAATTGGCTAATAAATTTGGAAGTTAAAGGGGCTGGGGAAGTGTCACCCCTATAGTTTGGTCATAAAAGGCTTCTTTCACTAAGACAGGCTTCCTCATTACCATCACACTCCAAAATACATAAAACTACTTCAATTAACCTGCCACATTTAGCCTATGGATTTTCCAAAGAGAAAGGAATGATGTCACATTAACAGAGGTAAGTCCCAACTCTCAGCTTGAGTCAGTAAATTCAAGCACTCTAATGGCTAAGATGGTCTTTTTGAATAGGGAGAGACCTTCCCTTGTGCAAAGGAGTAACGCAGAATGAGATAGTTCTCAGGCAGTCAGAATCTTTAATGACAACATTATGGAGATTGAGGAAAAAGTCCGTTTCTACAGGATGCTTGCACATGAAAGCAAAATATCAAGTTAAACTGGAAAGAATGGAAGCCCTGTCTACTACCAAACACAGCCAGCATGAGTGGCCCATCCTACATATTATGAACTTGCACATTTATCTGTGGTTCCCAACACCACCTGTGATCCTCCTTTCCAGCCTATTGCTAGTTGATGGGGATGCTGTTCCTTCTAGTTTACTGCTATGAAGGTGGGGAAGGAGCCCAGGCTGATTTCTGCCATGTCTTTAATCTTGCAGTGTACACTCAGATAAATTGAGTTATTTTCTAGAATTAATATCTTATGGAGAAATAATCCCCTCCTTTTAATGACAGTATGACTAATAAGAGAAGGACACTCAGGATACAGCTGATAAGCCAAAGGTGTTAACCACAAAAAAAAAAGCAAAATGTGAGGAAAACTTCCACTGGAAAATAAAACTTAACTGATAGCAACAAGAATGTCTGAAGAAGTTAGAGAGAAAAGGCATTAAAAATCTAGGAGATAGAGACTGTCCCTTTTTTTCTCCCTCTCATTTTTTTTCTTTCAAATTTTTCAGTTTATCTACTATATTAAAAACTCTTACTCACAGGCTGCTGTTCAGAGATCTCCTTAACTGAGATGTAGGAACGTAACAAAGAAAAGAGCATGTAGACTTTGATTCATAGATGTTTAAAGCTACAAAAGATTGTTCACACATTTATTTTGATGTCTCATGTAACAGAATGACTCATCTGGATTTCAAGCAGTAAGGAAATTTCAGCAGCAAGGAAAAGGAAAAAATCTTATGCATAAAGTGTTCTGACATTTCTTATTCACCACCACCCCACAGTCTCCACCCCCCACACAGAGATAAACAAACGCAGACATAAGTTATCCAGAATATTTAAATAATTCACCCATCCAGAAAGAAAAACACAAAAAAAACCCAGGGAAAAAACCCAAAACTAAAGAATCAAAGTAAGTTAAGAATTGCCAGAAAATGCTGTCAGTTCCCCTTCATGCCTCAGATGCCTTCAGCCCAGAGCTAGGGAGGGGTGTTTCGGTGAAAATGACTTTATTATGTACAGATACAAATGTTTGTCATGTTCCTGTCTTCAAGGAGCAATACCTGTTCACTGAGAATGTTAATTTAAACAACATAACACCAGACGATGACAGAAGTAGGCAAGGTTGCCCTACTCTGATTCCCCGACACTTCCTCCTTTCTTTTCTTTCTCCTAATTCTAGCTCCCACACGTATGTCTCCCCACGCTAATTCAGGGTACTTTTTCTTGTTTTCATTACGGACTGGAAAATTACCCCATGGTCAAAAATAAATACCAGAAAAAAAATTGAAGTGAATCTCTAAACATACAACGAACAAACATGGGCACTGCGTGTCTTTTAGACACACTAGTAATAGAGATAACAGCAGTTGTAGCAGAACTAAAAGACTGCATGCAAGACAGACATAAGACAGCATTCCTCACACCCAAACCTTTTTCCAAGTGTTTATCATGACACAATTTTTAAGTATGAGTGGAAGCAGAAACAGCGGGACACACAGACGGATGAACCTTCTTACAAGAATATGAGAGACCATGAGTTGAGCACCCAGCCCAAGTGTTGAAACCCTTCAGCCGTTAGAAACCCTCACTCTGCCATAGTCTGTCTTGTTCTTCCTCACCCATGAGATTCCCACAGGACACTGCTCCTCCTGGGAAGAGTTTAAATTAAGTTCAGTCATCTTTTTACAATATCTTTTTACATCTTGAAAGGAAGGTAGGTCAATTCCAGACACTGAAATCCTTCCGGGAGATGACTAGGTATTGCTCCTCACATCAGAGCTGAATTTGGCCTGAGGGCCTGATTTACAAAGGAGACTTTTTTCTTTATCTCCTTCCTTCCCTTTGAGTAAACCACTTTTACGTGACTTGTCTTGCACGGAGAAGGAGAAGATGTTTTCTGTGAATTCTGATGCTGAAGCCGAGTTCATAAATATCAAAGAAGAAAGAAATGCAGATGAATGGCAGCAACAGTGAAAATGCTGGAGCAAGGAAGAGAAACAGGATAAGAGGGAGAAATGTTTGGGAGGATCGTTTAAAAGCTGTAAAATAAAGTTATTTGTTTTGCAGCAATGGAAACATCGGAAATGAGAAAGCAATTTACAGGCTATTTGGTCTCAAAGCTCCAGCATGATCAAACAAATATGCCTACAGAAGAAAAAAAATACCAGGATCTTTTCATGCTGTTAAGATCCTCTTTTCCTGGTTTCCCACCTTACTGCAGAATTAGATATGATGAACTCTCAGTATTACGTTTTCCTGGAAGTGTTAAATGGCAGCTCCAAAACAGGCTACCTCTCTGTCTCAAACTCAGAGGCCACATTCCTCACACTTTTGCAGCACCTGAGATTTAAATTAAGAATTAAAGCTATGAAACAAACCAACTCTCCCACTCAACATGTTGCTTTGCATTGCACCTGAAGGTCTCCCCCTTCCTCATTGCTTTCCTCCTTTTCAACATCCATTATTGTTTCTACTACAAGAACAAACTCAAGCCACCACTGCAGTGGGAAAGGTCACTCTCAAAGTAGGCAACTGAATTCATCACAGTCAGGAGACAGCGTATTTATTTCACAGATGGAAAGCAGAACAAGGCAAGTCCTTAAGTCCAACATTAAGCTTACTGGAAGGACTCTGGTGGAATTAGCCAAGACCCCAGTGGAATTGTTGTAGATCGCTGTTGAACACCAGGGCACTGTCAGAAATAAGCACAATAATTTGGCTTCAAGTGTCTTAATGCTGAAAACAAATTCTCTCTTCCTGCTTACAGCCATACAACAATGAAGGTGCCTCAGATATTGATTTCTACATCCTTTCCATCAAGGCAACTACAGTTTCACCAGTAGTTTCTGTAGTCTTTCCATGGTACCTTAGGGGTTTGGTTTTGTTTCGGGTTTTGGTTGGTTGGGGTTTTCTTGCACAAACTATTGTATGGCTATAAATATTTCTGGATATTGATCCTGATAATTTTCTTTACTGTCATTGTCCACACACTGAGTACAAGGCTTGGGCACCTGCCTCTTGTTTTATAGCCTTGCAGACATCCGGAGTTTCACCACTGCATTTCAGCTCTTGGGTTCTTCTTTGACTTTACCCTAGCAGAAATGCATGCTGTGAAACAATCTGAATTCTAGTGAACCTGGGAAGATATCAAAGGATGATGTGTTCCAGGTGAAACAAGCTAGTTCCTGTTCCTTCAGCTTCATGTATTTCCAAACCGGATTTAGTACACAATTTTTGAACTTCAGCTACGTTATGAGATTGCCCTCGATGACAATACACCATAGCCCTTCAGATATAATAAGATCACATATTGTGAGGGGATGATGACTTGAAGCTGGATTTCAAAGGGCCAGCAGTTTGGGAAGAATTAAAGGTTTCAGGATTTGTTAAGGTGGGAAAAACCTTTAAGCATTCATTATTAATGTGACTAAAGCGTAACTTGCTGATACTCTATTAAACCAGAATAACTTTACCTTAATAAAACCTAGAATAAGAGGATGAAAATGCTGGAAAATAAACACAAGTATTAACTTAAAATCGTACGCTAAGCTGTAGGAACACACACTTTGATATCATTTTATCAGGACATCAGACATACATGACACTGTCCAAATGCAGAATACCATGTCGTTTCAACAGACATAACTTAAAATATCTGCAGGTATATATTTAATACCATCTTAAAAAAATATACTCTGAAAAAGTTTGAAGTAAAATTGCAAAAGTTAAATTGCACCAGGCTACATGCACAATTATTACAAAACATTTTTTTCACAAACCATTGCTAAAAATAAAGCTAAACTTCTGGCACAGTAAAAAGGAGAAGCTACTTTATCAGATTTTTAACCAATTATCCATCATAGCAATATACTGATTCTAACACCTGCTTATAGCTGTTATTTAGAAGACAGCAAAGGGCAAAAAATAGTATTTGAATAATTGTACAGTGCTTTGCATAGGGAAAAGGAATATCCTTTTTGTCATTTGGCAATCAGCTAATAGCCTGAGGCATGAACACAGACTGACCCAATCTAGCAGGTAAAGCTAAAAATTTTATGGATGATCATAAAGCTAGCTGGTGCTTCTTAAAAGTGCAGCTACACTGTTTGATTCTGACCTCCAGCATAACCTAAGTGCTTTGTGAAGAAATATTTCATTTCATTTGCTTTAAATTTACCCATGATTAACTTCATGTGACCTCATGTTCTTTAATTATGAAACAGTGTAAAAAGTCTGGGACTGGCTGGGCTTTTTTATATACCCTTTATATCCCCCGTGTTTCACTTAAAGCAATGCTAGAGTGTTTCTAATGCTAGGAAATCCTAAATGTTGCAAAATGCCAGGATGTAATTTATTTGCCATACATTAACATGACGCATTTTCCAATATCCTGCTTGTTTACACGATGAGGATTAGTGCTAGACCTTAATACTGTGAGGACACTTACTTGATTTGAAAATATTCTCCATCCTTGGAAGCATCATTTGAATTAGACTCTCACTGATTTCAACAAGAGTTTGTCCTAACCTTATATGATGCAATAAAGTAAGGTTCTACAAAAATCTCCTTTTGAAAGAAGCACTTACTGAATAAGACTGTGGCAAGTGAAAAAGCAGAGAGCAGAGGCACGGTATTCATGGAAATTCATGCACTGCTGTACAAGATGGGCTTCAGGAGAACCTGAACTTGGATATGCCTGGCTCAGATTTGCTGAACTCTTTAGGAAATAAATCCACTGCAGGTTCTTGCTGGCATCCCAGCACCCACTCCCAGGTATGCCACCCTTAGAAAGCATCTGCTACAGTCTTGATAAATCTTAGACCTGCTGAAAACAGACAAAATTTAAATCTCCCCTTTTGAGTCTAAGCTTCATGATCTGCATAGGAAAAATCTAAGCAAGAGGGTATTACGTTCAAGGCAAAGGACATTTTGGATGTTATTTAGGGTTGGCGTAGTCCCAGGTACTACAAGAATTTGGCTCGTAGCTTTTACTAGTCAAGATTTCACTCTAGCATTAGATGAACATAAATCAGACTGGCAGCATATCAAAGTCAATACACAAAAAAGTTTCTTGGGAGAGAAAACACTAAAAAAACCACCCCAAACCAAACAGCTGTACAGTTATATACCTATCGAAAACAAACAGAAAAGGTGCTTAGTGTAGTCTGATAAGTGGAATTTAATGCCAGCAGCACCAGCATAGCTCTCCATCCTTTCCAAGTGTCATATTATAATTGCCTGTTTTGTTCTAGCTATCTGTCCTTATGATTACTTTCCAGGTTGCAGAACTGCAGTTTCAGATCAGGCAATAGGAGCATGACTGAAGAAACGCACTTCAGAAATAACATCTCCTTGATAGTCTCTTGACATGCCTCTAATCATTTTCAGTACTTTAAAACAGAATGATATAAGGAGTTGGGGAAAAAATGAGGATAAATAACAACACAGAGGCAGGGAAAAGAGTATATCTAATGATGCCATCATTTTTCCAGGGTCGTAACACATACGTACCAAGACTTACCTGATTTTGTATTGTTACAGCCTACCACTTTGTCCCCTTAGCTGTTTTCATCACTTAACCAGATTTTCTGAGATTGAACGTGCTCATGTCTTCCACCTACCTTTTGTGACAACCAATTAAAGTGCAGTTGAGTGGAAAGAGGTTAGACAATTCCATAACGCGATAGGATGAGGGGGAAACATCAGTTCTTGTGCAAAATGGGTTGTTACCTAATGACACATCAAAACAGGGTTTTTTACAGGAATATAGTTGTTAGAATAAAAATGTGCTGTTTACTTAACACTAAATGTCTTCAGGGCTTTTTGAGTCCATTGAAATAAATTTGCTATAGATATGCAGAGACATTTACTAGCCATTTTACTCAGTTCTGGAAGTTGAGGATATTGCCTTCTGATCAAGAGTTCTTCAGTGTCAAGTAGATTTTCTTCCATCTGAACTACATGTACCAGGTCATCAAAATCTTTAAGACAGCCTAGAAGATGTTTTGAGTTACACTGGTAGCCAATAAGACAATAACTGACATGGGGAAGAAAAAGCATAAGGAAGCTTCATGTCTTAGTCAATCTTAATTCCTTAATACCCATTTAGAGGGGCTCAAGGTCTGTCAGATCTCACATGAAGGGAAAGGACACATGCAAAACTGCATCCTGAGATTCACAACAAACACATTACAAAACCACAGCCATCCCAATAAGCAGAGATCTGAGTCAGACACTAAGCCAGTATTGGCTGACTTGTGGAATTTGCTTAAGGTTAGGTATCTGAAAATCACCTAGCTGTAGCTATATAACTGTGGCCAGAAAAAAGAAACTGGGCTGATAATGGATCACATTTAATTCCCCACAATCTTGAAGACTTAAAGATAGGTTCTGGGTTGTTTCTGCTGACAGGTTTTTTTTACTATTTGACAGTCTGTGGAAACACATTAAAAATGTTTATCAATACTGTCTAGTGAAGAGTAAACTTTAAAACTTGGTTATATACCAACAGATAGCTTGAAGATGGATGTGTTTGGGGACTACAGCATTTCATAGACATTATCAGGTCAGCCTAGGTATCAACCAAAATTATCATTATATCTATTAAGCAAATATCTTTATGATTCAACAACATGATCTCTAATTTCAGAGGCAAACATGCTTCTTATTCATTTATTTTGATGTAGGTTTAAGGATTGCTCATGAACAGCTTGGCTTGCAAGTGGAAAGCAAAAAATCTATCAAACTTCCTCTATTGCCATGACCTAGAGTGTCCATGGCACAGTGCTTTACAGACAGTATAAAAACACTCTGGTGGCCTTAAGGGGTTATAGACAGAAATCTGTTTTCATCTTCTCTCAGTTTAAACACCAGCCTGCTTAATCTAGAAGATTCTTTCTGTGTTCCAGAAAAGAGCCTGCCTGTCTTTCTCAAAGTTTTCTGATGACCATGACCTGCAGAGTCAGGTCCAAGCCAAACTAGTGTATTTTTGTGCATCACTCCAGGTGCCCACACACATGGAATAATGAAAACAAGGAAAAAACCAATGTCTTAAGCTGAGAAAAACATAGAAGCAATTTTCTCAACTCCTGTGAAGGTCCTACATTCCTTTGATTTTTAAGAACTGCTAAGAAATAATTTTGGGCATATTTCTCAAGGAGCAACCCAGAAAGGAGACATATTTTAACAAAATCTATTAGTGAGCAATAATTCAACCTATCTATCATATGGTACCATTCATTCATGCATCATCTAACAAGCTGACATTTAATACGAAATAAGAATGATGAAGGTCGCAGGAATTTGCGCAATTTATTATTGATGTTAAACCAGATTAGTTTAGCCAGTGCTTGACTACAATCTGCCTAGGATTACTCTGACTCAAAGGTTATTATCCAGTGGACAATTTCCTCTCATACTCAGTCTTACACTTTGAGAACTAAACTGACTGTAGGGAGTTCTCCGAGTCTCACTGGAAAAGTGTCATTCAGGTCTCATGTCTGATTCTGCCTTTGCTTTCATTTACTCTTTCCGAACCCTACAGTCACTCTCCTCAACGGTCCGTCTAAACACGGGAAGAAGATGCAGGAGCAGAGCTATTATGTTGGAAAACCCTGCCAGAGAAACACCCTTGGAACATGAAGATCTCTGTCTGGGGGTAAAAGAATGCGTGGTATGCATAAGCAATGCCTTTTTCAAGAGTGTTTACAGTAGGTTTAAGCTATACCTCTGGGTAACAAACAAGCCTAGACTGAGTTTCCATGGATTTGTCATGAACAAAGCTACTAGTAATGTCTTCAAAGAGAAAAAAAAATAAAGCCCTGCAGTCTGAGGAATTTTAAATCCTAATGCAATATTGTTGCCTATAAAAGTTAATGTTTTAATGTTGTGAGAGCCCGAGAGAGAAACCTGCAGAAAGGAAAACTCATCAGTCACTACAGCTAAAGTTGGTAAAGGCTTTTCCACTTAAACTTTTTTTTCCCCCCTGATCAGGAGACAACACAACTTTCTTCCAACCGGAGTTGTTTAGATAGAGAAGAACCAGCTTAACTTTCCAGTTTTTAGGCTTTTAGCTAAATCAGTCCCCTGAATCTAACTTTCTAGATAATCATATCCATATTAGATTCAGCTCAGGGAACGAGAGAGGAACAAGTGACCACGCCATTATTCAGTGGTACTTTGCCTGTTCTGGGTTGATAGTATTTGCTACTCAGGGTCTGCGCTAGTGTACACAGAGCTCTGCCCAAAGGGGGAGCACTAGTACACTCCCATAACAGCTGCTTGTGACTGACAGACTTAAGAAATAATTAGTTTTTGAAAGATCTTATTTCAAATGGTCAAAATTCTTCAGAAGCAATAGGTTTCAATAAGGTTTCAGAAGGAATGCCTGACTCCTACATTAGAGGAACAGCACATATACCACGTTACAAGTTTCATCCTCTTTACTCAGCTCTACAAAACTTCAGAAAAAACTTTAAAAGCGACAACGTGTTAAAAACATCTAAAAGGTTCAGCTAAATGATCATACAAGGTACAATGCAAAAAATGTGCATTGGATGCAGTAGATCAAAGAACTGCAGCGTAAAAGCTTCTGCTTTGTGATTCACTGGCCACATGAGCAAACACCATGTAATTTTTGACTTTTTTTTTTTAAGTTTGCCTGTTACCAGAAGTGTCATCATGTGTAATAGCAGGCTTTACCCAATACACCATAGCAAACTTTGATTGCTTCTAACTTTGCCAAACTTAATTCTTGAGCCGCAATTTTCCAACCTTTGTCTCTACCTCAGGCAAAAGATATTGAGAAAGCGTCAGTGAACACACTTCTGTAAGTTCCGTGAACAAACATATGATATTAAAAGAGATAAGGATTTATTAAAGTGATACAAAACTACCAGGAATTGATCCTTCAAGAAACTTTAGTGCCTCCACGATTTAGGGAGGGGCAAATATTATACTGGCAACTGTACTGAGTCTGCTCCAGCTGTCCACAGCTTTGATACAGAGAGAACTCAGGCACGTGGGACCCCTAAGAGGCACCTCTTATAATTATTTTTCTTTTATAATGGCACAAGGGGTCAGCCAGCTCCACTTTGCTGAGTTCTAGAGCAATCTGTGTCATCATTATTTCCAGCTCCTATATCCAACTTGTGATCCAAATTCAAAGAAAGGTGAAGGAAATGTATTCATTTATTCCAGTAAATTTTGGATTAAGTCATGAAACCAAGGCCACTCATGAAGCCAAACAAGCTGTGTAATAGAAATAAGATGAGCCAGAGCCATTTTTTCACTGTAATAGGATGTCTGAGTGTTCTTCCACCACCTTCCCTAAAGGGAAGTGTATATTGGGGGAGGGCAATAAAAAAGTTAAAATGCACTGCTAAGTGCCCCAGTAGTTGCTCGGATGCAGCTTCTAGGTTGCAAGCATGTTTTGCATGACATTTTCCCACCTGCATATGGTCTCATGGAACACAAAGACATTGCTTCAGGGAAAAAAGTCAGACTGCAGACACTAACAGACATCACATAGCATAGATTGCTGCAGCAGTTTCAGACAAGTTCTCTGACCTTGTCCGGAGAAGCATAAGGAGCCCTCCCACAGTCTCTTTTCTCAGCTTTGCTACAAGGGCAGTAGCTAGCAGCAGAACAGCACTAGTGTACGGATGGGAGAACTGGGAGGAAGGAATGATGTCTTAAACCATCATAGATACTTTTGACAATAGCAGTTCGGAGTGTTGTTTACACAGACCACAGCCTGGGTTGAGTATCAGAAGTTTAGGAAGTGATGTGCTTTTCCCTATTGGTAAGGTGAAATAGTCTATAATAACAGTCTATCCTCCCCTTACCCCAGCTTGGGAAGACTCTCTACTTAGATGTGATTTAACAGAGTCCCTTCCCCTGCTCCACAGGAGAAAAATACAGGATGTCATCCCTGAATACTATTTCATGCGTTTCCTCTCCTCCTTTAGCCATGTAACTAAAAAGTCCACTATATCTAAAATCAAACCTGTAAGAGAATCTATGGAAGTTTTAATACCACACCCTCACCATTACATTCTCTTTTTTATTGCTTGTAAAACCAACCTGACTGACAAAAGCCTAAACCTGCAAGTTACCTTCCCCGCTTCTCCCAACCAGTCTATTTTCCCAGTCTTTCACCCAACTAGAAATTGGGATGTAAAATGTCTCTAAAATAGTTTGTGACAGGAAAGGACAGCTTTGAGACAAGTCTTATCATGAAAACCACAGTTGTTGCTATGAGTTTGAGTAATGTCTAGCAAATCCTGACTACTGTAGCGAACCTCCTAGACATATTACGTATTTTCAAGTTCTAATGTGCTGAATGGCCTTATTCCTTTACTTCTTTTCCATAACCTTAGCTGTTACTTTTAAATTGTTCCTACAAAAATGTTTTTCAATCAAAACATTCTCAACATTAAAGGTGAAAAAAAAAAAAAGAATTTTTTTTCTACAGCAAGATTGTTACCCAGTTCATGCTTTGCTTGGTGTAAAGCACAGGAGATTATTTATTTTTCTTAAAACTTCAGCACTTAGGACCTTTCTGGTGTATATATATGGGCTTATTTGGATCTTAACCAGTAAGAGCCTTGAGCTGCTAGGATTTGGTTGCGGCACAAAGACCAGTGGTACTGTAAAGCCACTCTAAACAACAAACAAGGAAAAGTAGGATGGGCTTTAACACAGATTCCCTTTTATGAGGATATCAGCCATATCAGCTATAACAGCTAAGCTGAAGAGGGAAGAAAGAAACAAGTACCAGAAAGAAAAAAAAAAAACCCTGAGCTTTTGTGTGGAGTCTCAACTTGAATCACAAGCTTGTCCCCAGGGAAGTCCTGGACTGGTGTTTCTGTGCCCTGCCTCTTATTCACGTCTGGGAGCAAAGCCAGAGCCTTCTCTCAAGTGAGAAGAATATTATGTGGCAGAAAGAGGTCAGCAGGAGTGGGTTCAAATATTAGGTAAAGTCAGGTGTAGAGTCCCTTTCCCTAGTGTAGCAGAACCGTGCACGGAAAACTTCTTTTCATATAGTTAATTCAAACCCAGGAATCCTTGTTTTGCAACAGAAAGAAACATCACTTCTGAACACGAAGATTTACGAGAGCAGAAAGGAGAGTGTGAGCCAGAGCTGCGTGCAAACCTGGGTTCCCTGTTCTCAAGAATGAATTACCAAGTTAGCTATTCCTGATCTCCTAAATCTCAGCTGAAATCACACCTTATCAGGGAAATAATCAGAACAATGGGAGAATTTGGGAGCTCTACCTTCCTTGAAACAAGACAAGTAAGACAAAGTGTTAAGAAACACAACATTGAGTTTCCAAATGCAGTTGTTTTTCTGCACTGTATTGAAAATAAATGAAGTTTATTTTCAAGGATAAGAGCATTCTTCGAGCCATATACCTGTAACTGTACTTGAATTTGCACTTCCATTACCTCTGGAGAGCTTAATTATTTTTTGTAATATTCTAGCTGCCATTCAAACCTCAAAAAATAATGAATAATGTAAAATCAATTGCCTAGAAATAGGTTTACTTATAAAAAAATCCATTGAGTTGGGCTAAGCTAGCTCAATTTTTTCTTCCCCCCATTCCAGTTGTTCTGGAACTTTTTAAATCCTCGGGCTCCCAGATAATTTATAGCCAGCAACAAACTTTCAGACTTAATTTGATCAAACAGACTGATGTGAATGATAATTTTTTTATATTGCTGAAACATCCAATCCTGAGAGGATAGAGATCCTCTGAATGGTTTCAGGAGTATCTCTTGGGGCAATACTGCTTTTCATATCTTCCTGGTTATGAAAAAGCCACACTCAAAGCAAGCTGAGGGGTAATATGCAGCTCGTAGATACATTTGGGTAATGGTATCTGATAGCAGGCCAGGCCTTTTACTAGTACCACAATAGCTCTGTTGATTATGGTTGTTGATTTTCATATTTGAACACGGTAATACATCTTTAATTACAATTATTATCATCACCTCCAGTGACGTAGAAGCTACATTGTACACTCCAATAAACTTCAGGAACATTCACATAATTGCTCACATACTATAAGGATAAAATAGTATTTTATTTAACATAACCGTAAACTTTTTCAAATACATTGTATCTTGGCACTGCTGTCATGAATTTCTAAAGAGAGGGACTACTGCATGTCTTCTGTTACTTTTTAGCCTGCAAACAGAGCAAAGTTGCAAGCTGTGTTTCCATTTCATTGCATTTCCTCAGCTGTCTGGCATAAGCATCTCACAAAGCAGGTCTTTCTTTGCCAAGGTAATGTGCACAGATTTAAAGATTATAAGGGTTTGGGGTTTTTTCTTCATTTTTGTTAATATATAAGATGTATCAATTTACCTACATTTCCAGTCTTTCAAAGACTACTAGTTGATTCACAGTGAAACTAAATACCTAGTCACATTTCGAGTTTTTCTTGTGCCTTTTTCACCATTGAAGAAGTCAGACTGCATGAAATCTTCATCTATATGCATTGTGAAAACACTTTTGAGCCTGAAAACTGGTAGAAGGAAAAAAAGTGCAATGCCAGTAACTTCAACACAGCAAGCCTTTGAAACCGATCAAGCAAAGAGAAACCATAAGGCTTTTTCATCAAGAGCTGTAGACATGTTGGCAAGACACCTCAGAAATTACTCCAGAATCATTGCCTGTCTGCAGAACAAAGGAAAACTAAATATCATTAATCTTTGATACTATGGAGACTATCAGTATTTATATCCCACCAAACCTGTGCACTTTGAAGTATCTGAGAGCACGTCTTCACACCAGACGTCAGGAACAAGTCACTTGCATCCCCCCAAAAGATGATATCCGTTAAGCTCACGACACCTAATTAAACAATTTCTCCTCCAATTACGTTCAGGAATCAATAACAGAAATGCACAATTTCTGGTTTGGTATCAAAAAAAGGACAGGCCATCAAAAGTGCCATCACTTCAAAAATGAAAGAGAATATGTTGTTTAAGGTGAAGTTAGGCAGAGTCGACTTAAACTTTCCTCTCAGGATTATTCCCATCATCTTCTTTAATGATGTATACAAGTATGTCGCCGGTTCTCACGGATTGCTAGCTCATCTGGAAATTAGAAACCAATGAAAACTAGCAAAGTCTTTCCAGGAAAGAGATCTGGGCAAGTCTCCTGACAACTGAATGGAAATCTACCCCAGAAGAATCAGATACTCAACAGGTAGGCAGCTTCTCCAGGAGAAAGGAAGATTTGTTGGTTTGTATTTCAGGGCTTAACATTTAATCAGATAATACTCGTAAAATCCTAACCTAACACACTCTCAGCGGATGTACAAATGACTTACATGTTTTCCCACCTCATGTAACTCAACCATGGCACTAATTAATATGTTAAATGGTAATTCCCAGACTAAGCCAAGAACTGAATAGCCAAAAAGGAGTTTGTTACATGGGCCTACTGGAACCACCCAGGACGGGCTGGAGGAGTGAATCATAGTCAAGGTAAGAGAAAGAAGATATCTTTTGTTGTTCATTAAGCTGGAAATCCCCATTTTATCCATGCAGAAAATTTGGTACGTGTGATTCCAGTACCTAAAAAAGCTAACCGCAACAAACCCCTACAAAACAAATCTCTCCTTTTCTTATAGCCTGGTTGCTCAGAAATGCAGGGAAATCCCTGTTTCCTTCAAAATAATCCAAGAAGTTGGCTTGGAGGCTTCAGAGCATTTGAAGTCACAGTGCCCACTACTGCAATAAAATGACAGAGCCTAAGAGGAGATCCTCCTGCACAGCAAGGTAAGAGAAAGACAGACAGACACTTTGACCTGAAGGAGATAATTAAGGTAGACCTGCAAGGAGACCCTCGGGATGATTTTTGAATGTTTTCTGCAAAGTTGCCTCTCTGACTTTTAAACAACTAAAGGCATCAAAAGAGTAGACGTATCATCATCATCATGGTTTGGCTTTGCAAACGAAGATTTGGGAAGGGTTTTCCCCATGCTCACTGAAAGCGATGAGTGCACCCTTCAAGCCTGGGTGTTGGATTTTTTAGGTGAGGCTCAGCATGCACGGAACTGGCCCCACTCTTTACACCTGAGGTTCATCTGCCAGGGCCTAGCGAGCTTGGATGGTGACAGTGAAGTCCTCGGGTCGTAGGTTTCGTTAGAGTATCCTTCTCTTAGTTAATGAATGCCTTACAGGGCTAAACGAGCTCCATCTGCCCAGGTTTGGAGTCAGAGTTGTCCTTCTCCTAGGATGGTTGCCCGAAGGCTACTGAGCCCATCCTGCCTGTGGACACACTTTGTCTGACCCTTCAGTTGAGACCTGTCTGGCTTGGGAGACCCCACCGGAGGCACATGCCACCACCAGCACAGCTCTCAACCTCACACGGGCACGCAAGCTCCTTCCCCACGGCAAGGGGGTGCCCGTGAAAGAGTAGATGTATATAGCTATGCTTTCTGCCTAACGATGATATTCACCTGGAGAGCTGCAAGCGGGTGCAGATTAAGGCTAAGCAGGACACTCTTCGGACAAAGGTATCTGACCACCACTAAGGTGCCAGACATGCTGCTGCTGTTTGCAGTCTAAGGTGAGCATGTATAGCACAGGGTGTGCAGCAATACACTTCAAGGGCAGCTAACTGGCCCCTGCCTGCAATGCGTTCCCTCACACTGCTGGAACAGTGCTCAGACACTGGCAAATACAAGTCTATGGGGGCAAGAGGAGTAAAAATACGACTGGTAGGAAAAGACCAACAGCTGAAATATTCTTGATCCAATCTTTTTCTATTCCTGAGTCATAATATTAGGAGCCTTGGTCTGCTGAGGGATTTTCACCACTGGGAAAGTAAAAAACTCCAAAGTGAATTAGCTTCCCTCCAGTATGCCTTATCCATCTGACTGAGCTGTCATGGTATGCCTTTTATGGACTACCTATGTAGGAAGAATCCTCACACGCTGGGATTTCTTACTCCTTCCTGTAAAAGATGCCCACTGGAAATGCCAACACACCAGAAAATGTTACAAACTCTGAATCAGTTTGAGTGCAAGAGCATATTTCTATAGCACTGCCTAAAATATTAATTAAAAAGAAATACGGTAATGAGACCAAGACAAACCCTACTCTCAGGGAGTGAGAATAAATCCGTTGCCTCCACATGCACACAGGAGAGCAGGACTTTGGTTCAAGATCATTATTTCTGACAGAATCGTTGTTCACATAGAGGTGGACTGAGGTATTACTGGGCCACAGGACCCAATTTGCATCCTGATTATCTTGAATCTCAAGTATGAGTCCATGTCCCAAATGCATGAAGGCAAGAGTTCAGGTTACATTTCCATGTCAGAGGAGAAAAAAAAGCAGCACTCAGTTTGCAAACCAGGTGCCAAAGGCTCAAAGATCCGTCATGCAAATAATCAAAGAAAGCCTTCTCAGCCTGCTCTTCTTGTTTGTCAGCTTGAACATGGGCCTGGAGAAATTTCTCCAGCTGTACAACTCCCTTGTTCCAAGGTAACAATTTACACTAATGATAAATTACACAAAGGAGGTAGAAGAGCAGAGGATACTACAAGTGGCCATTTTTTTCTCCTAGGCACAGTAAATCGTTCCTAAACAATTCCACAGCTCTGATTAAAATATTAGTTTCTGAAACAGACAAGAGCATATTGTGAAAACTGTATTATCTGGTACTTTACTAAGAAAGGCAGCTTTTGCTGCTGAGAAATAAACAGCTCAAGTCCAGCTTGACCTCACTGAGTTGTCTGAGCCCCAGGAAAGAACTACAGCCCTACATTTCCTTCCTTTTTAGTGGTGGATTTCAGCCTGTACTTTAAGAAGGTAATAAAGAGAGTTGTTTGCAATACATTTGAAACAAATCAAGAAGAAAAACCAAAGCTATCGTCCACAGAAAGGATATTTACAATATGTGATCTGTGCCATAAATTAAAAATATTTAGGGATCCTAATTGAAAACATGAAACCAAACAAAACACCGACAAAATCCCTCCCCCCAAAACCCCAATCAAGAGAAAAACAAACCTGACCACTCCACTGCGCTGTGTCAGTGAAGACAGACGTGAATTTCCCCAGGTAAACTCTGAACTTGTTTTTTTAAATGCAGGACAGTTCACACTCCTTTTAATTATGTGCCTTGTTTTTCACATCTTTGTTTATCATATGGTGTCAATAGAAGTACTACTTAAGAAGCAAATTCTGATAGATGGAAATAAAGATCAAAATTCACACTGGAGGACTTGGCACTTTCTCGAAATTAGGGCTTTCAAATCAGGAAGTAATCAATACAGTCTGAGTTTAGAACAGAGACATTGTCCAGAAACAGTTGGTGAGAAGAACAGTATAATTCACTTGTTTACACCAGCTGAACATCTATTCTCACGAATGACAGGCTAACAATTTGGGCAAGAAACTGTAAACCACAAATAAAGATGTCTTTCTTTAGTTCCAGAGGAAAAGAATTCCAGCTTAGCTTATTTTCTTGTATTTAAAAAAAAAAAAAACAAGATTCTTGTAAAAGTGGCTTTCTAGTAGTGTGACATTGACATTGCACTGTCAAGGCAATCTTACTTTGAAAGCTGAAGTACAACCACACCATGCCCAGCCACAGGAGATATGCCAGTATCTCGTGGGGTTGCTTAACTGATCTGGTTCCCAATACAAGACATGTGACTCTTCTGGGAATTGATCCTTTAAGATTTCTTCCATCATTTCTAACATATTTTCTAGCTTCTACTCTGTTTGGCTCAGGGTTGATACTTAATAATGTGAAGAACACACACAGGTGGGCTGCCAAGCTGCCCTCTCAACACTCCTGCTGACAAAAGGGAAACTGAAGACAGCAGGCTGGAGCTGACTTTGCAAAGCTTGGCTTTTTTATAACTGTTTCCTCCTTCATTTGAAAGATGGGCTGGAGTTTTCTCTGGGGAGTAACCGATTTGGGACAGTCTCAGAACTCTGGGCAGCCCCAGTGCTGGGCTCCTACCTGCAAACAGCTTCTGATTTGCTCACAGCTGTGCTTTTTTTTCTCCCCTCTGCTATCTTTTCTGATGACAGCACTGCAAACACCTAAAAGGAATTTTATTCCCTGTCTATTCTGTGCAACAAAACCCCTCTTCTTACTGCTTCCAGACAGCTTCCCAAATGTTAAAGGCTCCTCTCAAATTTCTTGCTCCTCTTTGTCTTTTTGATATTTCACACCACATCATTGAAGATGCTACTGACTTCATTAGAATCAGGTTCCAGGACTTTTTCTCTGAAATGTTCCAATTTCTCATCTTGAGGCATAGGTTTGCAAATATTTTTTCCTAATCTCTATTTTTGTTCCATATTTTTCCATGCTGTGGTAAAACAAATATTATCTCCCAATTTAACAATTTCCAGATCCATTCAGATTCCGCTTTTCTCTGGCATAGAAAAAACATAGTCCTGAAAAACCATGCAGGAGAAAGGCACGATCGAAGTAACAAATACTTAAGGGAGGACAGTGACATTTTTGGCCTTTTCTTATTTCCCAAGCATTTCTGCAACATTGAAAACACTGTTTCCACTCTGAGGTGGTGTTTCATGCAAACCAACATAAGCATGTCCTGTTCAGACATCAGCAGTCTTATTGTTTAGTTTCAAAACTAGAGCAGGACCAGAGCTGAACTATATGACACTTATGAAAAAAGTCAATAATAAATTTGGAAAATGTTGAACTTAAGATTGAATCACTTTGGCAAAATTCACATAGTTTAAAAGAGAATTTTCTTCATTCATCCTCAATCAGTGTTTTATTTCCAGGGAAAAGAGTTAAAATTTTGCTTAGCTTTATTAGTCCCATACACAAACTCTGTAAACAACTAGTCGACAAGTGATTGATAAGAGAATTGAATATAAATTCTCACAGCGCTGAAACCACTGTTGAGCTAGTATTCTTTCCAAAGTGAACAGAAGTCTTAATGGCTTTTGGGATGTTTCAGTGACGCAGAAAACAGTGTTGTTTGAATATTAGTACCAAGTAAATTTCCAGGTACGCCAGATGAGATCCATGACTAAGCAGTACTGTCCTTAATTGAGTCTAGGACTCAACAGGCAGCTGGAGAGTTCACATCATGGTAAGACACCTCACCAGTATGCTTGTATTCAAAATTAAGAAGTCCATGTTAAGTACTGTCATTAATATATATTAAGACAGAAACCAATTAGTTCACCAATACATTCAAAATATCATGGCCTTCAAAATACCATGGCCTTCAAAATACCATTAGGGCTTAGAACTACTGTACTTCAAATAACTACAACTAAACATGAGAAAAAGCCCCAAAACTGCCTGTAGTCGATTGTACCAGTAGCATTAAGCAGCACAGAAAAACAGCAAGCAGAGCAGAAAATTGGATAGAAAGAGGAAATCAAGTTGTAATGGGTAATGGTTTATGAAGGAAGTGAACAGGGCAGAAATGATGCTACTTGTTCTCAATCTCTATCAATTACATAGATGAAGGAATAAGAAACTGCAACTCACAAGTTTGCCTAAATATTAGCATTTGAAGAGATATTGGTTTCCAAATGTTGTCCCGGCAGCACTTCAACACTGAAGCCTAGCAAACAGGATTTAATACCGATAAATGGACTTTGCATAATAGAAGTTAAATATTAATTGTAACCGCAATGTAAAGAGCAAATAATGCAAGACAACAGATATTAAAAGGATTAATGAAGTGTAATAGATTGTTTCTATTGTAAGCGCAAGAAAATGGGAAAGTAAGGTCCTTAGCTAACCACAAATCCAATCTAAGTTATGCTACACAATAAACAAAATAATCTATACTTACTGTACTAAATTCAGTTTGGGCTCATTATTTATAGCAAGGTATTTTTTAAAAAAAAAGAAAACCAGAATGCAGGGTATGCAATATCCTAGTCAATGTCAAAAAGAATTACCAGGAACTTGTGTTTCCTCTCTGTTTCAGAAGGCATACCATTAAATGCTTAATAGCGGTTAGCAAAAAATACACATTGTTATCAGCAGATTTGTTATTTCCCTCACAGGCGCTTATTTATGAGGGTTCTCCTAAGTTGGAGTACGACATATTCATTCCCCATACTTCTTCTAAGTAAACAAGTTTGTGATTATTATTGATGGGAAGAATTACGTGACAGCAGTGCAGAGCAGGGATCATAAACAGCAAGAGCTGCCAAGCTATACACAGACACAAACACAAGTGATGGTGTTGCTAACAGATAGCAAGCACACAAAATTGGTGCTCCTATTGTGTTCTGTGGCATTAGGGTCAAGCACGTGAAATAGAGAATTGTATAGCTTATTTAGAATCCTCATACATTGCTTTTAATGCAGCATTAAAAGGCTTCCAGTGAAGCCTGGAATACAACATTAATGTGTAAGCATTTCTATTCATAATGGTGAATTTTTAATAGGGACAGGACTAAACCCTAGGAAACTTGTTTTCGTATTAACCTATTTTTTTCCTCTCAATCTACCTGCCTATGAATTGTTTTTCTGTGTCCAGACTATTCCTATCCCATTCTCCCTAGGTTTTCAAATTGCTTGTCTGAGTGGTTTTTAAAAAATTAGGAAAATAAATCAAACCTAATCAATCAAATAAGATTAATTCACTAAGACTATGATTTTGTATTGAAAACTTGTGAATTTTAACAAAAAAGAAAAGCCCTCCTCCCTCAGTCAACCTTGCTAAAGCTCTAATTTATGTTAGAAAGTATTTCTTGAACAAAAACAAGAGACCTGTGGTACAGCTCTTGCAAATCTATTTATGCTCCTAATGCTTACGTAGGCAAACATTTGTTCTCCACCAGATTTCCAAACTTTCAATTTTTGTTTCCAAGAGAGTAATCTCTCTGCCAACTCCATGAGTGCTACTTATGAAAGAGACCCAGTTCCAAGTTCCAGATCTAAATCAAAGCGAGTTTTCCAGATCTCCCACCAAGATTCCAAAGAGTGCCCTTTTCTAAAGAGCAGCATTTTTGCCAAGTGGAGAATCTCCAAGGCTCTGATGAACAAAACCAGACAAGTCTATTTTTACTCAATGATTCAAAGGTTTCTAAAGTTCTAATGGTTTTTATCCTCAAAAAAAGCGGGTGCTGTTCTAGTCACCTAACTTTGACGTAAAGAGGCTATTAATATTCTGAGTATCAGCATCATCATGCTGAATCTCTAACCATAATACCTCTGCAGGAACCTGGTACAGATGCGCACCAATCAAAAACTTAGTACATATTCAAGACAGCAGAAAATTAAGCAGTGCAACATGCTTTCTTTTCCATTGGTCTTCACTGCGGCTGGATGTTTCATTCTCTTCATGCTTTTAAGAAGGGATGCTTCTACCCATTTAGGAATTTAGTTGCTAACCAGTCTTTGTTAATAAAAGTCTTGATTGAGTTTCCCCAAAGTGATGATGACTCAGACAATCTACTACAATGTTAATAGTAATTTATAATAATAAATAATAATTATTGCCATTATTATCCAACCATACCAAACCCCCCACCCCCCATTTTTCTAAAATACTCTAAAGCATCCCTGTCTGCCAAAAATAGCCACAGGTAGGAAGGGACATGTTACCCAAGAAAACTAGAGTTGCAGTAGCCTGAGGCATTAAGGAACTCTTCTGTTCAAATTTCTCTGCTATTTGGAGATAGTACAAAACTCTTACAATTTCTCTTAAGAGGTGGTAATTCAGGAACAGAGTTTAAGAAAGAAAATTTGCAAATGTTGGATTCAAGTACAGCTTTGCTCCTTCCACAAGTCATTCCATGTCCTGCATCATGGACATACAACTTGAAGATTGGACAAGATGCTTGCTTCCACTTTAAAAAAGAATAAAAACAGCCTTTGGAAAATAATTTTTTTTTAAAAAAAATTCTACTGTCCAGTTAAAAAAAAAATCAATGCCAGTACTTCTTTACAAGACTGGCATAATAGATGGTCCTGTACAGAACTCAAAGTGTGTGCTTTGTATTTTTGCTAATGAATGACAGAGGCAGTAATAGAAATTTTGATAGACAACAGAGAAAAAGAGTCCTATTCAACAGCAGATTGTATTTGTATCCAACACAATGCTGTTTTCATGATGCATTGCAACCCCAGGCATAGTATATCATCTGAAAAACATGAATATGATTACAACTCAGAATCAAAGAATGACTCCATGGACCACCCTTCAAATAGAAATGTATATTAAAAAATCCATTTCTTTGCATTAGTTGAGCTTCTAAATTTTATCAATAGTTGGGTCACAGCCGCTGGGCCAGATTTGTGGCTGATATAAATCAGCATAGCTACTGGAGCTCCAAACTACATCAGAAGACTGTGCATCAGTCATTGTGAAGAAAGATGAGTACAGTCTCCAACAACACCCCAGCTGGTCACCGAAATTTCATCCCAAAGGAAAAGGACAGAGAATGAGGTGCAATGGAGTAAAACAAAAAAGCTGATTGAGCACAGACTATAAAAAGCCATTGACCAGGGGGCTGGACTAGATGAGTTTTAAAGGTCTCTTCCAACTCAAACCATTCTATGATTAAAGTCTAATTAGCAGATATGCTTCTGAAAACATATTTCACTTTAGCAGTTTAAAATTTAGACATCTAAACTAAGCATCTGGATATCCTTTACTGTCAGATGCTAGTAGCAGATCAACAAACCAGCTTCTGAGTGGACCAGTTGCTGTCCAAAGACTACAGGCAATGTTATGCAGTTATTTAGGTCACATGCCTAACTATCAATGGGCTAAGCTTTGTCTGATGTTTTTGCAAGTAATGGATCTGATTACATTTCACTACCCCTTCCATATTATCCATTAAAATCAAATACAAAGCAAATACATCCTGGATGCAGCATAAATAATTTATTGTATATCATACATTGAAAGGGTTTGGTTTACAGACAGAAATTTGAGAAAGCATCAGTCCTAGTGTATGATTTGGAATTGGAAACAAGAAGAAACATCGTCCGTTGCAATAGTAACGTGAAGACCTCAGAAAGAAAGCAAGCATTTAAATCACCTGTAGAAGTGTGCAGCATATATGGAACAACCTTCCCATATTAACAACTGACATGGCAAAACCACCAACACCCAGCAACCTGAGCTGCAGCTAACTGATCCCATTTGTATCACTTCAAGTAATTAAAGATTTTGGGCATGAGACTGTAAAACAAATTTATCCAAGATATAATTGAATAGGCAGTTGGGTCACAGAGCAAGTCCTTGCACAACCAAGATTCTGCACTCAGAACAGGAGCAAGTTCCAATGAAACCTTTTGAAAACTCATTCTGATCTCTGTAAATATCTGCTTTATCCAGAACTTCTCTATGTGAATAGTAATCATTCTTTGGTTTTGTAGGAAGGTTTATTCCAATGATTTGCTGTCTATCAAAGATGCAGGAGGTCAGAGTTTCTGCTTAGATTGTTTTATTACTGCAGGAGAACAACATAACAGCCAGCAGCCAAGAAAGAACCATGTGAGTGACAAATTTTCCATTCTGATATCAGCATACCTGTACATGAGTGTTTAGATGACATTCTGGAAAGCAATGAGAGAAACTCCCTGTTTGAATACTAGCGAACAAGATTTAGTTTACCTGCATACTCTACACAGGTAATGTGAGACACCATAAATGAACAAGCCATGTCAGACCCAAATGAATGTTCACAAAATGTTATCAACTCCTCCTTCCCTACAGACTTCCTGAATACAAAGGCTGTGTGTCGCAAGCAAAGCCTTCTGAAATCTTGTATTCACAGAAAAGGTTGATTTCGTAACTATGGACCATGTCCTCAAAGGCTTCCCTTAGCTATATGAATTCTCCATCACTTATGTCAAGGTGAATTATGATCCAATGACAATTTTCTTATACATTTCCTATGTTTTAAGCTCATGGTTTTTTAGATCCCAAGTGAAACATTGCAGGCATAAAAATTAATTCTGTGTTCAGACACTGGCAATGTACCCATTTATTTAAGATTTGCTCACGTGGCTAGATTTGTTTCTGCAAAGGTCTCTCATAGGACAGGATTAATCCAGCCCTTCTCCGGCAAAATTCATTACACTTGAACATTGCAAAGAACCCCATCAAAACTGAGAGACAATGCTGAGCTATTGCAGTTTCAGCTCTGTTCTCATGCTGAGAAGATAAGGGATTAGAAATCTTCTTAAATCTAAAAGTATCTCTCAGTCAAACACTTTTCCAAATTAAAACAAAATAAATCCAACACAGCCCTAAAGAGACAGTGAATAAATAGTACGATCTCCAAGCAGCAAGTGTTCAATGTATTCCTGTGTGAAGTACCAGAGACATCTATATTTTGTTCATATCCTAGCTTACGTCAGGGTGTAAATAGCTCTCAAGTCTATTTTACATCTTCAAAGTTTTATTTCCAGTTATGTCCATTCATCTTCTTTTTCCTCTCCCATATGTCAAAAAACCAAAACCAAACAAAAAACCAACCTGCCCCCAGCAAGGGGAGAGGCTAACAAAACAGATTTGTTTAGTCTGGTTTTAATTCTCTTCTTTCAGCAGTCAGCAAGGCCTGACTATAGCCTGAAGGTCAATTCATCTCTCTTCCAAGTGAGAATGAGACATTAGAGATCCCACCTGGAGAAAATCTTGTTCCCCTTCATTAGATGGTTGAATTCACTGTGTGTCCCCTCGTGATCTTTGACTTCAGACATATAGCTAATGGTGAATGCTCCAACAGGCTATGTCACAATCATCCAGAAGAGCTCTCAAGAGAGTCCTTCAAGAAGCAGAAGTTATAGCCAATGGAAGATACTCTTTGCCTCTCTCCAATACTCAAAAATAAGTGAATTAGAAATAGAAGTCTTCCATAACCTTTTCTTCATGGACAGAAAGTGTCTAAATTGACTGTCTCTAAACAGACTGACCAGAGATTGACAGGGGGTGCTGATTTTAAGGCAAGAGGCTTCGTGTACAACACATTTTATAATTCTTACAATATTCTTTTCTTCACTGAAGCATCTTCTCTGCAGCAAAGCTTGAACTCTTTTATACAGACACTGAAATCTAGATTTAAGACCTTAAATAGAAAAACCTGTCATTCAGAGGCTTGGTTTTGTTTAACGGTCCAGGTATTACCAGTTAATAAAATCATCTAATGCTGTCTTCCGAACTTAGACTTTATACAAAAAGACATTTTCTGTTAAAGATAAATAAAAAGCAGAATGGTGGATTATCTTTTTTGGCAAGGTTACCTTAGCTCTAGATGCTCAGGTACCTCAAACCACAAAGACTGAATGTGAGTTTGAATCTAATCTCCATACTCAGTTCTGATCTCAGAATAATATTTTTAAGCCATGATTAATTTTAGTCATGAAATCAAGTCCTGGAGTTCCCTAATTACACAAGCAATAATTTACTCTTATCTGTAGTTCTTTTGCTTCCAATAAACTTCATTTGTCACCAAAGTAACTCTACTGCCTTAAGAGGAGTTTATGTACCTGGGCAACATAACATAGAGATAATGATTGAGTAGAACACATCATCTGAGACACATGAATCAAAAGTCTTCATTTCAAGATGCTCAAACACTAGGATTTAGAGCACTAAAAGTTTTGCAACCTTAATTTATTAACCCTGTTCTATGTGTTCACAGTAGGTCATCAAAACTGCGTTGTAAACAGTGCATAGAGAACAAGACTTCTGTAAAGATAAGCATGTAGGGGCAAATCTTTGCTCAATAAACTAAAGCTCCGCTGAAACAGCTGGAACCTCTAGCTGCCTACACAGAGTTCAGGCACACAGGATTCAGTAAGAAAGGTCTGCCTCAGACACCGCTGACTTCATGAGCTGGCATAATGCAGCAATCATTTTGGATTCTCTCTTCCTAATTACCTCTGTCCACTCACAACAGCTTATAAAGTCCTAGGATGACAACATCAGGACCCCTGTATAAACCCTCAAATGTCCTAAGTTTTAAAGGGAGCTAATTTGCAAAGACAGCCTACCCTTCAATAATTAAATGGTTTTTCACTCTTTATTGTAGAGACTTAAATTGAATATGATAATCTAATAAGATAAGGGTCATCATTTGGATTCTCTCATATATGTGTATTTGTATAAACAAACCTAAGCATCTTCATCTAATAACAGTCTTGCAAATATTGCCTTTGAAAAACTCAGCTGCAGTACAGTACAGAATAATTGACTTTAGCCACTTCCTCCCCTAGTAAAATTTCTGGGTTTCACGGATTATATAAAAATCACTGTAAATGATGAATTCCAACCCTACCTGCTAGGCATAGTGAAAAGACAGCAAAAGATAAGCAACTGTAGTTATGCAAATCTTCCCCGGTTTATCTTTTCCTAAAGTTAACAACAATGCAGCTGCACTGAGTTTCGTACTATGAAGTATAAAAAGGGAAATGCCTGTGGTAGAGCAACCATGATGAAAGGAGAAAAAAGAAAGAGAAGCTTTATAATCGCATATATGTGCATAAAAGTGTTTAAAAGGCATTTGATCACTATTCCAAAAAGAGCCTGTGCAATCATAATCTTAAGTCTTCAAACTTAGTTGTAAGCAACTGCAATATCTGGCTGCTTCGAAGATTTCTCCCACTGAAAGCAGATTTTTAAGAGCTCATTTATGACCTTGATTATTTCCACTAGCTGCTATTGTTGATTGCTATAAGAGATGTAGGATAAAATTCCAGCTAAACTGATCTACTGTAAAACATCTCTTTCAACCAAGGAAAGATGCACTCATGGTCAAAGGAATTAACTTCTTGGTGAGGGCATGTGCCCCTACTGTCACTGAATCTCACTGCCAGCTTCACTTTCATGCTGTGAAAGGGATCCTGTTCTCTTTAAGGGTGTGCATTCCCACAGCCCAGCTTCCAGACTGAACCTAGACTTACTTCCTCACTCAGCAATGCCACTCCAGGAAGAATCACTAACTCCCAATTTCTTCCACACCAACCTCAATAGGCTGTCGTGGCTAACCAGTTTCACAGGATACAGAACCCATTTTCCAGGTGACTTGATTGCAAACATCATCTCACATGCTTTGAGCTTCATGAAGCAGTTACAGTTACTGGAAAAAGCCTGTGCTTGAATCTACAAACCAAAACTGACACGGCATTCTCACTTCAGTGCTTGATCTTTTGTAGTCTGCTTAAAAAAAATATACTTAAAGGATATATTGACACTTAGTAAGTAACAAATCTAGTATGATCAGGTGAGGCTACTTCCCTTCCTACCTTTGCTACTCTCTAATCTAGGACTTACAATAGTCTGCACTTGGACTAAGATACTGACATCCCCATGAGAACGGCACAGAAGCTCCACAACTTTTCTGATATTTATGCTACAACTAATTCAAGAAATTAATTCTCACTTCTGCTGTTTCTCCAACTATTTTCCAAATATTTTCTTACCAGAACACTAACCAGGAACTTCTAAGATAATTTCCACCAAAATGACTAACCTGTTTCCACAGCGTTTGCCTTATTTAAGATTTAAGCTTATTTTCTTCCTTTACTAAGAAATTTATGAGGTGGCTTGTGGTGTTCCACCCCCCAACCCCTAGAGAAGATTCTTTCAGGGCTCTCAGGTCCTTGGAAAGTTCCAGGCCTAACATCCATTTACATGTGTTAGATCAGATAAATAGGAATGCAAGAAAAGACAGGCTTCAGCTAGCAACCACATGAGAAAATCCTCTATATTAACAGGTTATACAATATAGATTCACTCCAAAACCCTTCGCAAGGCTTAAAACAGGATTAACATAGAAAAAGAGTGATACCTTTTTCCAGAAGCCCTACAAGTATTTGGATAAGCACTGGGAAACTGCATGATCTTCACTAGTAAACAGAAAACAAATTTTTTTCTTTGCATCATAAGACAGAGGAGGAAGTCACGCCTCAAAAGTTGTGGTACTACTTTGCACTTAGTCCCCTCATGCAGAGAGCAAGTTTGGCGGTTGCCAAATGATTACAGATTTCAGCCTCATGAGCAGTCAGTAAATCTCCTATCAAGCAAAAGCACTTACGGCACCTTGAAGCTGCTGCCAACAACTGAGAAAAATAAAATAATTTATTGAGAAGAATACAATATTGAGAACAACCCCAGCACACGCCAGCAAGACCTCACTTCCTTACTTCAAGCAACACCTCTTCCTTCCCACCCTCCCTTTTCCCTTAGCACAGGGACTTACAGGGAGAAAGCTGCAGCCTTAGAATGGGTTTTTAATAGTTTGCCGTCACCTATAGCATCAAAATCTGAACACTAGCTGGTATAAATCAGCAGTACTGTCATGGCTTTGAATCTGCCCTGAATTACAGTGGTGGAGGATCTAACGACACACACACACACACACACACTATGTATTCAACTCGTGATACGATCCAGCACAGAAAGGAAACTTCATTCTGACAGCACACCTGAGAACAAGCAGATAAGTAAGCAATCTGCTTAAATTAAAGCTACACGCTGCATGCAATATTGTTTACCAACTCAGAGATTAACAAAGTTACACTAAATTGGAGCTCTACAGATAGGAAAGCACATTAAAGGGAGCTCTTTTATTCCACCAGTATTCTCTAAGGTACTTTTGAGACAATAAATCAGGTTTGGATTTACATAGAACATTTAGCAGACTTATGCACGATGCACTGAAACAGAAGATATAATTAAGCAGTGACATGACATCTAACAAATGTGTTTCTGGGCAGTTACTGCATGCCTCATGTGCCATTATGAGGCACCAAAGCCAAAGCTCAGGGTACATTAACTACCAGAAAGGGGCCATAACTCTCTCCAACTGTGCAACCTGCCACATATCCTTGCTATTTTGAAATGCAATTTGTAAATTAAAAAGAAAGAAATAGGAAAAAAGTAAAAAAAGAGACACAATCAAACCTGTGTATTGTGAATACAAACAGGCAAATCGCAGTAGCCTACCAGAAATCTTCCCAAACTCCACAGCTATCCAGAATAAACTATATGATAAATACCATGGATGGATAATGAGGTTTGAGATCCAGTGTTAGCTTTCCTTTTACACAAATAGCCAAGTGTAAGGACTAGACTGTAAGTAGCAGAGTGCAGTAGTATAACCTACGATGGAGTTATGAAAAACTAATTCGATAATAACTTAAAAATCAGCAGTACAGCACACGGCAGGTTATTCAGGAGTTGTCAGCTAAGTTTTCTCATGTGCTAAGACAGGTCAATGCTTCTTCAGCTTGAATCATAGCAGTGCTGGGAAAAATGCAGTGATGAGGTAGCTCTGGAAAATTTCATTCCTTGGTAGTGTATGACTGCAGCACTAGTCACTTAAATTCAACACCACCAGCTACTTAAATTCAACAGCAACTATTAATGATTTAGTACCTACTGGCAGTTTGTCCCCCTTAGCCAGGAAACAGGGCTGCAAAAGTATACAGGCCCCGTCAGGCTGATTAGCGGTGATTAGCCTGTTTGATCCAGGATTTATACGCAGCACAGTCTGTGCTGGAAATCAATCTCTTTATCTGGGATTTAGATCTGAGCTGCTGGGACAGGCGTGCCTGCTTTGCTGGATGTCAAAAGCAGGCAGCATGCCAACAGGAGAGTGTGAATATCCACGAAACCCCTTTCTTCCCAGCACCAGAGTTTGCTGCATCCTCAGCAAACCATGCCAGCAGTGATACCTCAACATGCCCAAGAGTAGAGCTTAACAGGGCAGTGTAGGTCAGCAGAGCAAGTCCTATTAAGACCCTTTCCAGAGCCTGCTCTCTGAAGAGTACAGTGTGTAAAGCCACAGGAAAAAAAATCCCTTGCATCATGAATCAGTCTGTCACTCTCAATACACTGAGGGCAGCATTCACACATCTCAACTATAAGCAATTACATTGCCAGGCAGGTTAACCTCTTTGTCTCTCTAGACGCACTCTGGAGTCAATGGAGGCAGGTCACCTGCCACTTTCCTTCCACAGAGATGGGCCTTGCAAATTCACTGCACAAAGTCTGGTGTCTCAAACGCTCCTAACACCCAAACCTCACTGCTTACTTTCTTCTTGTGTTTCAGGTAAACTTCAGCTCTTTTAGGGCAGCGTATGAGTGCTGAAGAAACATGGACTAAGAAATTGAGTCTACCTCAGATGCAATCCTAGATGTCTGGTGATGCATAAGGCTGAAATTTTCCTTAGTGTTTTCAAAACAAACTAATAATGAGGAAAAAAACCCGAGAAGTAGGTTTACTGTCATTAAACTGACTTCAAAGACTGTCACCACTACCCCTATCAGGATGAGGTAACTCATTCGTTTCATACTGTTCCATACTTATATGAAGACATTAATTATTTTGATGCTTCTTTAGAATTATCTCAGAAAATTCTACCTTAATATGATTTTGGATTTGAAGGTTTATGCTTCATTAATTGGTAAGAGACCTTTTAAGGATTAGTTTTTCATATAAATGTATTTTTTCAACTGAAATTTACAGAAAACTGTGGAATTCAGACATTTTGTTCTTAAATTGCCGATTATTCTTAACTTTCACACAGCTATGTTTCACAGCAATCCAAGGGGAAGGCAAGACAGCTCAGCTGAGGTTAAATGATACCCAAGTGCTTGAACACTGCTGGGACCTGGCTTCACCCAAGCCCTGCATCCCATGGTGCGGAATGGAAAGGCAGGAGACCAGTGCAGAGCGCTGGAAAGAACCTGACCTCCAGGCAGGTGTGTATAGGTGCTCTTTCTCTGGAGAATTAGCAAGTTACAGCCCTGCTTAAACTCCATCTCAAATATCCAGCTCTGGACATTTCAGTCCCAGTCCATAAGCAAGATGACATTGATTATACAGAACACAAAAATCTACTAAATTCATGAGCTGCTTTGTTATAAAACCCTCTTCTGCCTCTCTCCTCTTTTGTCATTGAAATAATTTGACTGCATTAGTGCTGTAATTAACAAAGTCAGGTTCCCCGGTTCAAATCATCTGGGTAAGCACTTTCCTGTCTTACACAGGAGTCATCACAAGTGCCCAATTACTGGCTACAAGACAAGCTGGAGAAAATGTGAATTGAGTGTTATTGCACCTCGTTCAAATGCCTTGAGATGAATTTCAGAAGATGTTTTATGAGCTAAAACAATGAAGAGAATATTAGAGCACCCCTTCCCGGAAAAAAGAAGTTTTACACTTCTGCAATTTGAAGGACTGTGAAGAGCCCTGCCCCAATGGAGAGTGGATTTGCATGATGACAGCAAATCAGATAGCTCTCGACAGGTAAGTTACAGAAAGAATGAAGAGATCTGAAGCATGTGCTGTAGCTACAGCAAACACCCACGATGGAAAAGTACAATAAGGAGATGGAACATGCAAAAACTCTAGGAACTTCAACTAAAAGAATAAATCAATGGGTGGTTAAAAGTATAATCTTTAAATCTTAAATCAATTTAATAGCTTCTTTAGCACAAATGTCTAACTCTAACCGACTCCTCCCGCTTTCCCAGAAGCTGAGCAATGCTGATTCTCTGGTGTGAAACTCCAGAGCTGAGCGCACTCCCCAGCTTTTCTCTCTAGGGAAGCATTCACACTATAGAAAACATGGGCAATGCACAGGCAAACGCAAGACCTCATTGCCCTGTTTTTGTAGGATTAGTCTTTTAGCATATATACAAACACATCTTCAATCGAGCCAGAGCCCTACAACACTTAGTGAGGATACTGGGTTTTTCCCCCTCTGCAATGCCATTATTTCTGGCATAGCAATGGTCCCACTCATCTGTGGCTGAATTTCCCTCAGTCTCGCCACTCATCCTGTATATCTCATGATCTCACAACATTAACATCACTTGTACAGCAACCACAGCTGGCACTGTACCTTCTGGTAAACATTGCTCTGAAAGAGAAGGGCAGAAAGGGCTAAGGAGCATGTCAGTGTAAACGCATGATTGGTCTCCAGGGACCAGGAGTGTTTACCCATGGTTTTTGCTACAGTTAAGAAAAATAAAGCAATCTGCTGGATTGCCTTAATAAAAAAGGAAAATAAATTAAAAAGCACATGCTATTTTAACTAAGCCCATCATTTATATCTCTAGGTGTAAGAAACACGATCAGCCAACTAGAAATAATCCAGCTGGTTGGAACCAAGCAACAAAATGTTCATCCCATTTCTTTCTCTATACCTCCTACATAATAAGGCTGGGGGGCGGGGGGCAGAAGGAAGGAAAAAAAAAAGAAAAAATATTGCCTCTAGTTCTGAAAAGTTTTACTCAAATCTTGCTGTCCTACTGAAGCTATAATGGTTCATTTTGAACTGTAAATGAAACAAAAATAATTCTTGCCAACAGAGCAGAAACACAGGTCGGAGAACAATAAAAATAAACTAGACTGAGATTTTAAAACTTCCACTCTTCATGTCAATCATACTTCAGCCTGGCTCCCAAAGCCAGTCTTGCTGAATTCACAACCATACACATCCATCACTTCTAGTTTGATCACCAAAGCCGCTGGTTCCCTGCATCCACCCTATGCATTTTTCTCAATGAACTAAAATTCCTGGCTGGTCCCTAATGCTCACCTCATCATCCCAGAAATTCCTCAAGAAGAAACACTCAGGATCCAAAAACATCCTACAACTGTAGCAGAAGCAGAATACTGGAAGCACAAAGGATTTTAACTCTGCTGCTTGTCTTCCAAAGTGTTTGCTCTTCTCCCATAGTGCTTTGTAAGTATCTACACCAGGTGGAGGCACTTTCTCTTTGAAAAAATACAATAACTGACTTCCTTAACTTCCT
>NW_010393775.1:5336-7084 GCF_000710305.1 Buceros rhinoceros silvestris | reverse complement strand
CTTTTAAGAATAACAGCCAGTCTTCCCCCTCTAGTCATCAATTAGCATCTCCAGTTAAAAAGGAGGGAGAACCACTTACCAGCTGTATTGTGACTTTGGTCAGGGCTTTAATGCAGTTTCTTACATTATAAAGGGTCATATGGAGCGAATATCCTATTGTATTTAGAGGAAAAGTTAACTGTTATTTGTTATCATTCTGGGACATCAAACAGCGTGACTACACTAGAAAACAATGTTGCTTGAAAAGTAATAGGAAACAACATTTTCCACCCATTGTTAACTTTTGCCTCCTTTTTGATGAAAACAGAAAATACAACATTTTGCAACACCATGCTGTTTTCAACACTTTTTTGTATCAAAAAAGAAATGTCTATACAACTGAAATAATTACTTTCATTTTTTAAATGAAACATCCTGAAAAATAATTTGTACATTTTGATTCACAATTAGCATCTTCCACTTCTATTTTTTTAGTAAAAAATGCTCAAAATAATAGAAACATTTTACTCAACACTGAGACTAATTCTTTTTTTTTTCTATAATATTTTAGAAATGCCACAAGTAAAAAGAATGAACAAAGAAACCACACAAGTATCTTGAGCTGAAACTTCACTGAAATCAATGATACTTGCTATAAATCAATTTGGCACCAGTACATTTAACATGTTCCTTTAATTGATACGATTGAAAGTATTCTTATGCACAGGTAGCAACGAATACTCAGTGCTACTGCCAGTCTCAAAAAGTCTATTTTAGACGTGAAAGAGTAAAACTGCAGAGAAACAGCTTCTGGTTCTTTCAACATCTGCCATTCAAACTCCACATTTTTAACCTTCCCTCCCCAGTTGCCAAGGCTCCATATACCCAGCCTGAAAGCAGATGAAACAACCACTGCATGACATTTGTAAAGCTCAACAACAACAGCAACAAAGAAGTTTATAGCTTGCACTTCCTCCCGAAGTATTTTACCAACAGAAGACATCTGTGACATTTTATGGTTGGGGAAACAGACTCAGAGATGTAACAACTCGTAAAAAAACTTAATGAGCAAAGAGTGTATGCAGTTCAGCCTTTTTGTTCCTCTTCTTTTTTTTACCATGAGGATGCACTCCCTTTCTGTCAGAAGGGTCAGTGTACTCACAGAAATATTAGCAATCTCTTTACAGCAGTTTGTTTCCTTGTTTAAGATAGACTAGCACTTGGTCTTCACAGAACAAAAGTGAAAGTGCCATGTTGGAAGAAGCTTTACAAGGAATCAGAGAAGATTCTGTGGGCTTTTGTCTTACAATTCTACAGACTGGAGGACTGAAAACTCCGAGCATGGTGTAATCCAAATAAATATTTTTCAGGGTAAAGAAGAGGAAAAGGGGGACACAAGCATTATCTGGCATCACCTCCGTCCATAAAGCAGCACAGAGACTCAGCAGCTGCAGAGCTCCTTACGTTGGATCAGGATTGGATACAGCCTCACTATTTTGGCTTCCCAGACTTTGCTGGGGGTTTTAAGCTTTTCAGCTCAAACTAGTTACCTGGCAGTGATAAAGCTCCGTGCTGAATCATTTGCACATAATTTAGTGAAGTTCCTAACGTAAACACAAAACAAAACAACCAAAAAAAAAAAAAACAACCCCAAAATTGCTAAAAATTTTTAGAAATCTAAAAACTTCGACTATTATTTCTTGAAGTAATTTAGAATCTGGAGGTTTTGCAGACCCATCTGCTTTCTCTCTTTGTCAGGTGGCAAAGAA
>NW_010393775.1:0-5235 GCF_000710305.1 Buceros rhinoceros silvestris | reverse complement strand
TTTCCCTAAATATCAGATCTTTTCTATTTTGATCAGTGACTAAAAAGTCCTCCCTTTCCCCCACTGCCCTGTCCACAAGCTGATAACCAGACACAAACAGCAAGGGTTGATTTGATGATCCTCTCCTTCACACAAACTGATAGTTCTCTGATCACCTCTGTTTCTGAAATAAATTCTCTTTTGACTTGCAGCTTTACTCTTCCAAATCTATTCAAACTTCATTTATTACACTATTAAAATGTTGTTAATGTTATCCTAGGAATTCTGTTATTTCCGTTCCTCCTTTACAAAGTGTTTTTGCAGGATCTGTTAATGTGGAAGGTGATGAGCCCTTCAGAATAATGTTCCTATTTTTCAGAGTGCTCACTTTAGATATGACAGAGAGAAGATCCCTACAGGGAAAAGAAAATAGAATAAAATATAAATAGACAGAGTATTTATACTTTGGGCTTCATCCAACATATATCAGAGTCAATTGAAAGGTATCTTTAATCCTGGAGAAACTTGCATCTAACCTTACAGAGACTCAGAAAGAGACTACTTTTCTTTCTTTAAATAGGTTTCTGACATCCTGTCCTCGTATTTGCCCACCCCATTTAAGAAAATTTATGACAGTTGATGCATTACACCATACTTTTGAAGACTAAGATACAGCGGGGTCCACAGCTCACTCCAGAAGAGCTTTAGGTCCCAGAAAAAAGAATTAGACATGCCAACTGTTTGAATATTCAGCACAACAAATTTGCAGCCACCAAGGTGGCTGACTTGGAAGGCACTTCTAAGTGAGGAACAAAATGCAACCGTAAGATTTCTCTAAAATTGTTAGGAATCTCCGAGCTGTTTATCATCAGAGTTACATATCATCTCTTAGGTTTGGATAATGCCATTGAATTCAGCATGCCAAGGGATCTTAGTATTAGAAAAGTTTGGTTCCTCTGAGCATTTCCTAACAGGCAGAAACTGAAGCAAACACAAACATCAGTTTCTACACTTTTGGCCACAATTTAAAAGAGACCAGAAAAACCCAACAAAAGAACGCACAAAACCCAAACCTTAAACAAGCAGAAAACCACACAATAAATATATAAAAAAACAAGGAAATCTGTCTAGGTTCTCACAGGTTTTCAGAGTAGGTATTCCCAGCAACCCCTTGTTCACATAGTTAGCTAAACTGTAGGAAAGACTCAGGTTTCTCTCTTGTTCTTGTAACGAGGATCTAACAGGAGGATATGGCACAGAGATGTCCAGGTCCACGCTGTGCCAGCCAGAGAGCTGAAGTACTCTGAGAAATATTGACTCTTTCCTTCATTCTCAAAGTGTTAAGGTAAAGAAAAGCAAAAACTCAGCAGTTTCTAGTTTTGGAAAATATTTTGCAAAAGTTAAAACATTCCAGTTGTGTTTTGAGGCCAAGAATGATTCAGTCTTCTTAACACTAGATATTAATCTATGCAGGTTCACTGGTTTAGGTCTCTCAATAGAAATGAAGGCCAGAGCATTCTTCACAGGGATCTGCTGTAACTGCCTTGTGCAGAAAATTGGCTCATAGGACTAAACACTGGCGAAATGCCTAAAACAATACTTGTCCATGGATGAAATCTATTAAGCATGAAAGGATTATAGGTGAAAGCACAGCAAGGACCAGTAGTGCAGTGTAGGCTTCTTTCAAATGAATATATAGAGGTTACATGGCAGAGCTGAAAAACTCTCATATTGCGGAAAACGTGAAGAATAGTAGTAATGAAACACTTTAAAGAAAATGTTTACCCAAGGGCATTACAGGGGTGCTGAAATGATAAAAATAAACTGGTGAAGTCAGACCCTTCCATGTTTTTCTCAAAGTTATTCTCATGTCCCACAGGAAAGCCCCTTCATCCTCACTCCTTTTAAAAAGAGACAAAACACCACCACTCCACTGGAAGAAGAGGAAAGTTTAAAGATTTTTTTTCTTTTATTCTTGATCAATACAGTAATGATGATGTGCTCCACCAGAGGATAATGTCTCTACGTAAATAGAGAAAAATGTTTTTCGTTCACGTTATCCCAGTATAACATTAATAAACATTTAGAAGCATCAGAGAAACACAAGTATAAGAGAAAATAATACGGTGAAGAGAATTCTCCTTCCAGTTCTGCTATGCTTCTTAAGAGTTTGGGAAATTAAGTTGCAAAAGTTGTCTAACCTCAGTCTCAGGACTGTGGATCAATTTTGTCAGTGGATCTAGCTGTTTACGTGCATACTTTGCAATGGACAGCTTTACCCATTCTCTCTGGCAGTGCAAGTAATGAGCTGTGTACTTGCAGCTCAGAATGAAAGTCTGCTTCCTGATTCTAACCAGTTACAATTGAGGTGGTCGTGGTCATGTTGAAGAACTAATTGAAATCAAATCTGAACAAGCTGGTGACATATATGGCAATTAATCACAAAGAATGATGTTTCGTTTATACTCAGTGAAGATTTAGTTGACATTGGTGAAATATTCCCAGTGCAATTAGCAGACAAGTTGTGCCTTCTTTCAATCTTATCTTTCAGGCTGTACTACCTACACTTGTTCGCTTACAGCAAGGTTGATGAACTCTTCCATAAGACTAGAGGCATTTTACTTTCATGGACTAAAAAAAAGAATGAGATAACAAATGGTCTTGAAAACCATCGAAATTAATGTTGTGATTTCTGGAGCTGAAGACTCAAGAATAAGCCCACCAGTGACAATCAAAACTACCAATATAAACCAGACCCAGGTACAACAACATTTGATAACAAAGACTTAAAACAGGATCAACAGCTGTAAGTCCTGTTTAATTTGCATAATATAAATTACTGAGTAATATAAATAATTAATTTCTAATCCAGATACCATGATGTCCAGGGAAATACAACTGGCAGAAATTAGCAGTCTGCATGCAGTCGTCTACGGGAGCGCTGGAGAGTGGGCAAACAGAGCATGGTGTGGCAGTTTGCACAGAAGAGCGTGCAGAAAGAATGATGAAGGGTGCTAAAAGCTCTGCCAGCTCAAGAGGTGAGTTCAGTTGGTAGTCATCACCCCCTCGGAAGAAGCTTAGCTATGCTCTCCGCCTGGCAGAAAGCTCTGCTTTCTACACTCACTAGAACGAATGTGGCAACCCCAATGGAGCTCCCATCGAAACGTTCAGCCATTCAGGTCTTAGGCTGCAGGGAAAAACAGAGCCTTTCAATGGTGGCAGAGATACAAGAGGAATTAGAAAGGTTAAGGAGCATCAGGGAGGCCAAGAAAGAGACAGACTGGTGGAGCCAAGTTCTGCCCTCCCTGAGACAGAAATGGGAGCACGCACCAGAAAATACCCAAGTGCAAGGGAACTCTGTATCCTCCCCCTCCATCAGGCTGAAGGCAGCAGCCTAAATGAGAAGAACTGAATGGAGAAAAGCCCATTCACAGGGTAGCAGGTGAACTCCCTCCTTGCCCACCTTGCTTTTGTACTACAGCTATGAGGATATGGATGTGGAAGGCCAGTCAGTGGAGGATGTGGATGACAGTCCATCTATACTAGAAGTGTCTCCAACATCAAAAAGGTTTAGACCCCATGTCATGAGCACCTCCATGAGGAAGAAGAGATGGGTTCTAGTTGTAGGCGACACCTTTCTGAGGAGAACAGAGGGTCCGATATGCCAGGCAGACCCTCTTCATGGGGAAGTCTGCTGCCTCCTTGGGGCCTCATGAAGTTCAACAAGGCCAAGTGCAAAGTCCTGCACCTGGATGAGCGCAATCGTTGGTATCAATACAGGCTGGGGTATGATGTGATGGAGAGCAGACCTGCAGAGAAGGACTTGGGGTCACTGGTGTATTAAAGGCTGGACATGAGCTGACAATGTGCACTCGCAGCCTAGAAAGCCAATGGTATCCTGGGCTGCATCAAGAAGTGTGGCCAGCAGGTTGAGGTAGGTGAACCTGCCACTCTACTCCACTCTGGTGAGACCTCACCTGGAGTACTGCATCCAGCTCTGGAGTCCTCAGCACAAGAAGGACATGAACCTGTTGGAGAGGGTCTAGAGGAGGACTACAGAAATGATCACAGGGGTGAAACACCTCTGCTATGAAGAAAGGCTGACAGAGTTGGGGTTGTTCAGCCTGGAGAAGAGAAGGCTCCAGGGAGACCTTATTGCAGCCTTTCAGTACTTAAAGGGGGCTTATAAGAAAGATGGGGACAATCTTCTTAGCAGGGCCTGTTGCGCCAAGGCAAGGGGTGATGGTTTTAAACTAAAAGGGGGGAGATTTATTCTAGATACAAGAAAGAAATTTTTTACAATGAGGGTGGTGAAACACTGGCCCAAGTTGCCCAGGGAGGTGGTAGACGGCCATCCCTGGAGACATTCCAGGTCAGGCTGGTTGAGGCTCTGAGCAACCTGATCTAGCTGAAGATGTCCCTGCTCACTACAGGGAGGATTGGACTAGATGAACTTTGAAGGTGCCTTCCAACCCAAAACGTTCCATGATTCTATGAGTCTACCATGGAAGACTAATGAAGACCCACTTCTTGCAAAAGTCTGTTATTGAAATCAACATTTTCTTGTGACTCAGCAGCTATAAAATATCCGGTTATTATCAAATCAGACAGGATAGCTCATCCTATATGGTCTAAAAAAGAAAGAGAAAACGTTAAGCCAGAGCCCTATCAACTATCTTGCCAATTCATGGCACGCCTTGGATAACTTCATGCAAGCATACTTCCCCAACTCTGGAGAAACCATTTTTCTTTACAAAATTATATGGATTCCTCGAACGATTAAAGTGCCCTTTGCATAATGACATTAGTGCCAGCTATCTGGTCATTCTACCAACATGATGAGAAGTGTTAACTGTAAAACAACTAAATAAATCAAGATGACACGTTGCCCGGCTTCTGTACTGATTTCAAAGCGATGCTGTTACACATCACTGAATTAAAGAAAAATCCAAACAAAAACCAATATGCTCTTACATCAGTCAATATTGTGACACAAAGTGGAATAAGTGGTAGAATTGAAAGCTATTATCAATCATGAGGACTTTCATTCAGTCATTCTAAATACAAAAGAAAAAAAAGGCAAACACGATTTCTCTCCAAATCCAATTATTATAATAAGAAGTTTTATTTCCTAGCTTTTAAAATTCCTCTTAATCCCAATCATTATTTATAGAGAGGTTATACATATTCCCAGTAAAATATGCATTGGTTGGTTGGATACTTGCTTCCCTAAATTAATAATAATAAAACATAATA
>NW_010393774.1:0-24124 GCF_000710305.1 Buceros rhinoceros silvestris | reverse complement strand
ATTAATTATATACATAAATAATTATAAATCTTATGAAAAATAATTGAAAACAGGTGGAAAAATGTGTAAACGACTAAGCAAAAAGCAACAATAAAGAATCAATAAAACCTGTTATCCTCCTAGCACCTTCTGCTCCATGGAGGCTCTATATTCACCAGCTAGAGATAACAGTAAACAGAATAAGAGCATTTTCTAAAGCTATTGCTGTTCTTCCAGTGTTACTGAGACACCAGGTACTCACCTGATGAAAAAACAGAGATTTCTCCATTTTATTTCTACTGTAGGTTCTTTACGGAAATTTTTATGTCTTCTTCAGTTTGTAACTCATTGAGGCAACCATACAGTTAGAGGTCTTCCAAGGTTCTGTGTATTTGAACTCTAAGAACCCACAGAACACATATCTAAAGAATATATTAAGTGGCAAATGCCCATAGAGATTCTCTACACTGTTACGAGGATGAATTTACTATTCCAGCTAATCACTCTGATCTTCCAGCATAGTTTCCATCTACTGCTTGCTTAAACATCACAACAGATTAATGTTTGATAGTATCAGTATTTCATTATTCTTTTTGATAGTTAGTTCTTTTCTTCTAACTAACTGATCCCTCTGAAATGAAACTGCAGCAGGACATTCCCACCTTGTGTGTACATACTACAGATAAAGTTTTGGTTATTTTCTCAAAGTGAAATTATTTGTTGCAGTGGGTTTGGATGATTTAGGCTGGGTATACCTGGGTCCTTTGTAGATCTTGTTACTTCTAAAAAGCATTTCTGAATGTTCAAAAAAATGTCTTTTATGTGTATAAGATTTATAATCAGTATCTATCTATCATGCTGTTAAAAACCTGATTTCTCCTGGCTGCAGTATAATAAATTTTTTTTCTCTTAAGTGCTAAGCTTGAAACCACTGGAAAATGCAATGCAAATGTTTCTAAATTTGTAACAAAAAAAAATGCCATATTTTTGCTGAATTGTTGTGTTAAACCCCTATTTAGCATCTCTGCCAAGACATGTATACTAGAAGTCAACTATAATTCCCAAAGGAAAGTTGATTTCCCAGGGTTGTCACAAACATTTATATTTATGAAGAAAAATGTGCAAAGACCAAAGTTTGCTACGGAGTGAGAATTAAATCCATACATTTCAAACTTTTTGTGTGATTGCATTGACATTCTGTTTCACAATATGAGGAGGATTAAGAATATTCGTTTTGGAAAATTACCTCCAAGGACTTTATTTTTGTCAGAGCAAAGGCATTGTTGGGGTTGAATCAGCATCCTATACTGGTTGAAGAGTAGAAGTAATATTACATGAGTCAGTCAAGATGAATTGCTGTGGTTTTAGATAGGAACTCTTGGTTGTTATTGTTAAGAAACTGTACTTGCATCCATCACTCTTTGAAAGTAATTGGTTACTTTATGTAGCTATTAATGCTAATTACATTGCAGGAGCTAACGTGACAGGCTATTTGTTATCCTTAAAGGTATGAGGTAGAAAGTTCAATACACTGTCTGGTAGTATTTTTCTGAACTACTTGACAAAGACAACATTTCCAGATTTGTCTTCATAATTCTGCAGCTGACTTAGATAATGTTTTATTTCCTAGTATTTAGGCCTGACCTTTGGTGGATGAAAGCTGTCCGAGTGTCAGGTAATGAACAGAAAGCCTATATTATGCAACTCCTTTATTATGTAGGATCCAGAATCTGTGGACTTGTTTCTGTAACTGAAAGGAAAATTCCATAAAAGTATTAGGCAAATTCCACAATTTTCCCATTTTCAGCAAGGCTTTTATACAGAAAAATGCTTAGAGGGGGAAGGTTTACCATGACTGAACTGTTTGCCACAAACCTTGTACGTTCTGCGGAATGAAACAGCAGTTCCTTTTTCTCCTTCCTCTTTGAGGTTAACTTGCTAAATGTATATATGCATATATTTGCATATGTGGATTAAAGTTGGTCACAGTGTGTCTTAGCAGAGCTAATTTGGAGATTAGTGTTTCAGAACACATGGGAATCTTTATTGCCTTGAAACCCTGAGGCTGAGGGTGCTCTATGTGTAACTTGAACAGACCACACTTCTGAATGTAAGATTCTCATACAAACATACCAGACATTGGAGAGAGATTTAAGAACGTAATATTAGTAATGCCAGTGTGAAAAATATATGTGACTCTACAAAGTAATGCTAGGAAATAATAAGCATATAAAAAAACTAAGGTAGCCCATAAAAGTGAATGCAATCCAAGGTAACTAACTTCTCCAGTTCTCTAAATATCAGAGAGATTAAAATCCTTATTAAGTAGATTAAAGGTCTTGTGGGAAGTAAACATGGCTCTAAAGTCTGGATGCATTCCTTCTTGGCAACCAATGTGATTACTGATACCAAATTTTCAGAACCATCTGATGACCAAGATGTATGACTCTGCACTCTAGATCATCAGAAACACTTGATCAGAAAAAAAGTCTGTGTGACTGAAGAATAAATTTCCCCAATGATACTGTTTTCAGCTGCAGAAACATGTTTATTTTTCATATTTATTCAATTGAATGTGTATCTATTTAGATATATATGTACATAAAACCTCATCCTAAAATGCTTCTTTATTAAAATAGCTTGGAATGAATAACTCAGTTTTGAACTCTTAAGTTTTGTCACTGGTTGGCCAAGGCTGGCCAATCATGGGACAGACTATCTCTCTAATTAGCCCCCCTCCCATTCTAGAAGAAAGGGTTAAGAAAAAAGATAAGAAGAAAAAGTTTGTGAAGCCTCAGTGTCCTGGGTCCAACATGGTGGAACCGGATGCTCTCCTGTTGTCTGGCTTTCTTCTTCCCAGAGAGCTGTGGTTCTCCCAAGCTTCCGGGAAGGAGGACACGCCTCTTTGAATGAAGTCATAAAAGGGGGCGTGTTGAGAGATCTGATGACATCTTGTTTTCCCCTCTGCTCTATCTACTGTCCTCTCTATCTTGTCCGTGCTGCGGCTCCCTCAAATATGTCGCGCAGGACTCTTGAATCTTACGCCCCCAGACTGGAAACTTTTATCAAGGAGATAAGTTAAGTTAGGAAACTAAACCTCTTTTAATAACCATAGAAAGATATTATGTAGAGAAAAAAAGGTACTGACAAGTTTATATAAAATCTGAACCAGTGCAGTGAGGTGGTGGGTGTGTGCGTGTGTGAGGGGTGCACCCAAACTGTGGTCAAGGAAACGTAGCAGTGGAGGCCACCAGGCTGTTCAGTGGGGGCAGCACGTGGCACAGCAGAGCTAGGAGCGGCCGGGCCAGGAGTGGCAGGACCAGCAGTAGCGCTGGCAGTCCACATGCAGAGCAGGGCCAGCAAAGAAATGGCAGGAGCACTCGTGATGAAGCAGCAGCTGGGCTGTGGAACAAAGCAGTTGATACCAGCAGTTGTGGCAGCCGGGACAGTGCGTGGAGTGGCAGGGTGGCGCAGAGTGGAGCAGCGGTAGCAAGGTCGCAGCAGTGCTAGGTAGAGGGAGAAAAAGGGACATGGTCCCACCTGTGCACTGGTTTTAAGGAGGCCCCCAGCCTGCCAAAAACTCCACAACCACTAAGATGAGTTGACATGCATGGGAGGAATACACTATTGGATGTGTGATGTATCCATCAAAGATAAACTAACCCTGTTCATCTCAAACCAGGACAAGTTTAAACAGTCAGTGTAGGTGGTTCAGCTAGAAAAAATGCAAGTAGTTCATTTGATCTAAACCAAAGCAAATGACCTAAGACCACAGACTGCTTGCTGCAACATATGTCATATCATTACTGTAGTAACAGTCAATTGACTGCAGTTGATCCATCAAAGTATGAAACAGTGGGTTCACTTCTGCAACTCTACAAGGACTTTTTTTTTGGCCTGAAAAAACAATTGCTTATGGAATTGGTTGTTGGCTTTGGTGCATATGTAAAGCATTTTATCTTTCTCCCCAAAACTCAGAGTGGCTCATTTCATTGTATGGTAAGCATGCTTCTATGCTCCTTGCACCCTCCTGTGATGTCCAGCTGACTTGGGTGAAAAGTGTGAAATGGGCAAATGTCAGTGACATGAAGGCTCCTTTACTGGTATCATAAACCCTTTCAAGCGTTGTAACTCTAAAAGTACCCTTCATACACAAAGTCTACACGGATCGTTTAAAAAAAAAAAAAAAGCAAAGCAGAACTTAGCCTTGTTGTGCAGACACAAGTGCCCGTGAAACATGCCTTGGGCTAAGAAATGCAGGGCCAGCTCTTCACATTAATTCCCCGAGATCAAGCAGAACCTTTGAACCTGGTGGCCTTTGAAAGGTCCCTACGAAAATCAAAGCTGGTGTGTTGATGATGTCTACCACATGTGGTGAACTGTGAAAATAATCAGTAAGAGGTTCACACTGTATCCTACCAATTAAAAAGTAAAAGCTCCAAAAGCCAAGCAATTGTGGTTTTGCCTTGTTGTGGTGTACTGCAAAGGGAGTCGATGTGCAGTGTCCCTTAAGGTTGAACGTGGGAAACTGTTCCAATAAGCATACTATGAGAACTCTTGAAGAAGAGATTGCACATCCAGTTGCTACTGCTTTTTTTAGGTATTAATTTGTCATGCATCATTTCCTATTATTTCATGTCATGACATACTCTTTTAAGTTATTTTAGGATATAGGCTGTGACTGCAGCTGGCACTGTATGTCACGTTACATCACATCAGGTGGCAGCGTAAGGTAAATGCTCGGTTTGAGCTTTTAGGTTTTTTTCAGCAAATTGAACAATTAAGACCATTCAGGTGAATGAAGTGAAGAGGGTAAGAAATGAAAGCCACCTTGTACCTACTAAAAGGGTGGAAAACTCAACAGCAGTTGAGGGTTGAACACCCTTCAGGGCATCCTTGACACACCCCAGTGCTCTCACCATGTCCTTGTGGAGTCCTTGGTTTTGTCCCAGTACAAGTGTAACTGCCTCTCTCACAGACTTAAGCCTGATTGCCTTTTCCCAGAGCCCTCTTGCTTTGGAGAAGAAAAGCCAGGTTGTGTTTTGACCTTTGGAGTCTGAAAACTCCACAGGATCGTCCCTTCCTCTGCCCCACTGCTAGGCACTACAATTCATTTGGATGGATTCAGTGACTTTTGACACCCATGTCTGGGGGCTCGAGCTTGCTCAGAAGCCTAAAGGACTAAAGGAAACAGGCAGCCATCCCTCACCCAGATCCTGGTTAGGGAACTGCAAAGGGGTGAACTTGGGCTTATGCTTCCTGATATAAGGGCATTATCCTTGATTTTGTTTGGAGATGACCTAATGACTAATACAGGCACAAAATGGAAAGTAGATATGGAACTTCTGCCCCTTCACCAGTCAGGCTCCCTATTGCCTGAATACTTTGTTCTCCCTGACCTTGGCATGCGTGCCTGCACTGCTGCCTGCTTGCAGGGGCTGTGTGAGCAAATACATCTTCCCGTTTCACTTTTCCTGAGAAATTATATTCAAATCAAAAGAGTAACAACTAACCTTCCAGTCATACCTGAGAGAAAAAATGGGGATATTTCTGCAATCTCTCTACCCCTTCCCTTTTGCCGAGGTCTGGTCTGTTTTTTCAGACTGCAGCCAGCCTTTAGGAGGGCCCCAGCTCTTAATGTTTACCGAAGACCAAAACATCTGAGAGATGATGCACCATGGCTGGTGTTGCCACTTCTTAGCTGTTCATGGTGAACTCAGTGGTGCAGCCTAATGCCCTTTTCCCTTTCTGTAGCCCTGATGCATCAGACCTGGCTGAAGCAAGAACTGCCAGGCTGTTGTCCTTGCTGATGAGTTTCTGTTCATGCAAAACTGCTGAAGGAGAGACAGACCCTTAGCAAGGGTTTGCTTTATTAATTTTCTGATAAAACATGCTCTGGGTTTCAGCTGCAGCTAAACACTTCTAGCAACACTGGAGATCAGGCACAAGGGATGTTTCTGACTTTATAATCCATGCTGTGTAAGAGATGCTTTGCTTGTTGATGATGACACAGATCTGCCAATGGCTCCCCAGATGCAAGCAAAAGCTCTTTTGTTTCCAAGTTGCTAGCAGCCACAACTTTCAGCAATGACATTTTCATCCCCATGTATGCAGGAGCTATGAATAAATTTGGCTAGAAATCAGAAGCAATGAGGGCCTGTAGCGACCTTTCTGTAATGTAAGAATGATGGGAGCAAGCTAATTACTTCTTAGATGGACCAGAGCAGGAAAAGGATTGGATGGTGTGGGTGCCTGTTACGGCTGAGGGTTTCATCACTGTGACCCATGTGTTTCCTTCCAGTGTGTTTTTTTCTGTTTAGAGGAGAAAACAGATTCCTTTCCTTTCCCATGTTTTCAAACTATTAGTGCCTTACAAGATCTCAGTGCAAGTTGAAGTTGTTGGATGCTAACTTCTTTCCATCCTTAGCTCTCACCTAAGTGTGCTGATGCTTCATATCTGAATTAATCTGCCCAGTTAGGCTCAGATGCCACTTCCATTTACCTTGGCTAAGTCACTCTCAAGAGCTAATGGTCCAGTTATGCTGTCATACAATTCCCTCTGTGAGTCCAGGAAGACTAACAAGTTCCCAAACCACCCTCAGAGCAGCTCAGCATAATGTAGCATCAAGAACTACAGGAAATGTCGGCAGATCTAAAAAGATAACACAAATAAGCAGAGTACTAGTGAAGGCCCATTACATTGATCATGTCTTTGTGGTGTGATCGAAATCAGCTGGACAAGGGTAATTCATCTGTGTTGACGCAAGATAACTACTCCTGTGAGTTAATGGTGTGTTAAAGAACATGCAGCAGTTTTGTCTTCGAAGAACATAGGGACATTTAATTCAGACAAAAGGGTTGTCTACTCCTGTACTCTGTCTTTGACAGCAACCAGCAGTGGGTTACTTAAGGCCAAGGATAAAGAGGGACCCTGAGCTTGCCCCAGGGGTAAAACCGCTAGTTGTATTGTAGGAAGGATGGATGTCTCTGATGAGGATGTATCTCTGGGTGAGCCAAGGAGAGAAACAGCTGAGCTGAGTTCCATCAACAGAACTGAGACTTTATTTAAGATAATGAAAATCTTGGTTTTCCATGGGGCTGGGATTTCAAAACAAACTTTCTCCCTCTGAATTTTTCACAGCAGATATGTCTGTTTCTATTAAATCTCTCAGAATCAAAAGCTACTTGTTTATCCCTCTGGGTTCTGCTCTCCTGTTAAGAAAATCACCAGTGCCAGTGGTGCCAGGACTCAAAAGGTCTATAGGCTGTCTGTATATAAAACCAACCTGCGTTTATTGCGGTCTGAGACTGCAGGTGTCATTCAGTTAGCTGATGAACTGATGGTGTATCTCTGAGACAGAAGTTGAAGTATAGCTTCACGTGTATGCACTTAAACCTGAAGACAGCAGGGGTTCACGTGAAGCCTGCTTATATACGAATGCCCAAGTACTGGGGCACGGTATGAAGCCTGGCTCTCAGGAACAGCTGGGGATGTTTTAACTATTTTTTACTGGGGGTGGCAGATCCAGAACACCTACCAGGTGTTTCAAGGCACAACCTGAGACAAAACCAAAACCCAGTCATTCTTGTGCTTTGCTTTACTGATATCCTGCCATGGCAGCTGTACCAAACCTTGTTCCTGAAAGTCAGTTTGCCTGGGAACGTCTCCTACTATTTTCAGGATGCAGACTGTGACGAGTTTCCAGTAAACTCTCTAGCAAAGGTTCAGGTGCTTTGTTTAATGTAAGCAACATTATAGTCAATGGCATCACAAACTGCTTTCCATCTTAGCATTTTGTGTGGATTAACAGTTGTAATGAAGTTTGTGCCTTCATTTTCTTCTGAAATGGGTGTTTATATACACTGCTTAACTCTAGATTAGAATCAGGCTTTTGGCCTGATTCTGCCGTGACTGAAACATACATTTAAGGTTAAAATATGCATCAATCTTTACATGTAAAAATCCTCTACAGTAGAGTGGTGATGGGCTGCATTCACGGTGCATGAGACAGCTTATTTCATGTACGTTCACATTATGGGTAGTCTGTCCAGTTCTACCAAGCTGTCCTTTTTTTAGACAGCAAAAGTGTAGATTACTGGTAAGGATGAAAAATGAATGAGCACATCCAAGAGATAATATATCTAACTCAGCTGACAAATGGAAGGATTCTGCAGCTCTGCAGCACAACACACAGAATCACGGGATTGTTTTGGTTGAAAAAGACCTTTAAAATGTATCCTCAGTAATTCTTCATGACCAATACCTGTAAGATCAATATTGCAGCAGGATGCAATATGAACAAAACAGTTTCTTTTTTTAAATATACCATTGAATACAAACTTTGTCTTTTACCATTTGCATGTCAAAATCAAATTAGCTGCCCATGTGGATTCAGAAGCAATGACTATTTTTTTGCCGTTTCCCTAGTTAGATTAAGGATATTTGGGCCTATCAGAGAAGGCGGCAGTTCTTTTATCTAGCTGTGAAAAAGGTCTCTGGATGTATTATTTTTCTTTGGGCATATCAGAACTATTGGTGATTAATGAGGGTCACACTTTCAGACAAGGTCTTTAATAATGTTGCTCATCAGAGAGATCTTAAAGTAACTGCATGTTGAAAGGAGTAAGTGGGTAATGATTCATTACAGGCTGTTACACAAGTGTTCTTGGGGAAGGGAGCAGGTAATGATCATCCAGCACAGTCACAGAGCTTTCATTATCATTTCCAGGGTTTTCATAGACTTCTCACGGTGCCTTGTCACTAGCATAAAGAAGAAAGAAGCTTGGGGTATCTCATAAACTGGAATATATAATGTGATAATTTTCTTTTGACATAGACTGAGAAATTAGTTTTCCACTACTTTGCTATTCTTTAAATAGCGAAACAAAGCAAAACAAAACAACAGTTTGAAGAATAAAAGATGAATGCCTCGTGTCGGAATAAAGGCCCTTTTACCTTGTTTTGTCTTCTATGGCTTCTGTAAATGAATGTTAATTGTTAATACAAATAATGCACAACATTGTAGTCTAGATACTTATCTGTATTTAAAACTGGGACTCTCAAATGCAACTGCTTGATGCACTGAATCGTTTTGAAACTGGAGAATGTTTATGATAAAGAGCACCATATTAGCCTTTCATATTCAGAATTCAAATCCTAGAATTGCCTAAACCTGCACTTCGGGACCTGAGAGAGCCGTTGAAACACTTGCATGTCCAGGATATCACGGGACATCGCAGGCAGGTGAGATGGAGTTTCAAAACTGCATGCGGCGAGGAAGTGCTGTATGGAAACAAACAGCTGTAGTTCTGAGGACCAGCCTTCAGGTTAAATGCATAGCAGCAACCTTTAGTTTGAAGAAGTCGAAGGAGCTGGGTTTTATACTTTGAAGCATAAGGTCTTTTACAACCATTGCTTAAAACTTGAGAAGAGTGTTAGGCCACATTCAGCCCCTGGGTAGTCAAATATACGCACATCTCTGACTTCAGTGGGAGTTTCATGCTTGTTCCCCAGGAAAGACTTGGAGTTGCTATTTAATATGCCTTTTGGCATTTTAGGCCCTTCTTTCCTGTGGAAGTAAGAGGATTCGCAGATCAGAGAACATTCCCAGCCCTGGCGTGCACCAGTGACCACTGTGTGCCAAGTTTGTTCACTGATTGCCAGGGAGAAACCCACCTTCATGTAGTAGGTAGGTTTAATTTTCCAAAATAAAACATTACACTTTCAGATGTGAGTAGAAATGAAGACGCATTTATTATTGATGCCTTTTATTAAATATTTATGAAACCCATAACTTTGCCTGGTATTTTAAGTATAGTATTTAGAAATTTATTTCTCTTTCTCCTCTTTTGGATTACTGACACAGGCGCACTTTTAGGACTTTTGATTAGGTGTCTTGGCTCCATGCTAGCATCAATCGCATTTCTCCAGAGAAAGCTTGGGGTGTGATTCAGCTGAACGTTTATGTCCTTTTGTACCATGATGTGTTGTTCTGATGAGAGCTAATGAGCCTCTAGATACTGCACATGTTTCTAGCTGCGCTAGGTCAAGGCTTTCTAAAGATACAGTTCCCTACATCATCCTTTCCCAAACAAACTTGATGATAATAGCAAGTGACAAAACCCAGTGCAGTAGAGAGCTTCAAAGTCTCGTAAATACTCTCTTTTTTTCACACTGTCCATTAAGCTATATGGCCAGTATAGTCTGCAGAATCAGGGAGGTACTCAACTATCCAAATACAAGTGTTTGCTTTAGGGTGATCTGAACTACTCTTGAGGCTCCAGCTGCCTTGACTAGGTCCCCATGGACTGAAAAGGGAGCCTGACACCCAGCTCATATTTAGAAACTATACGCAGTAAGCCAAATCTCACTCAAAGTGTTCAATGTTTCCTTTCAGCATGGGATTCGGTTGCCCACATGTAGGTGTCAGGTGAAATGCCCCTGGGCACCTCACCCGGCACCTAGGGACCACTCAGAAAGGTGAAAGACTCTCAGAGGTCTTGCTCCGTATCAGCCAGCCTTTGGTTTTATGACACTAGGTGCGTGCATTCAGATACCTGAGTTCTGCTGTTAAATCCTACGTCGATTACGTTGCTCTAGCAAAATAACTCCTTGAGATAAATGCTGTTCTTCAATCACTCAAGACAGAATAAATATGCACCTTATATTTGTCAACCTTTTCATAATAAAACCTTATAACTGATTTTTCACAGCTTTTCTTCTGGCTTATTTTTAATAATGTATTCACTTTGAATAAGTTCCCCCCCCCCTTTGCTTTATGTACATCATGACTGTTTGTTTAACAAGTAATAACAGGAATATAATTCTAAAATTAGACATAAGCTATTTTTATTTCTTTTTAAATTTCATAACTATTTATTTTGAAATGTGTTTGGGGTTTGTGCTGATGTTATTATGGCTGTTTACTTAGCATGATGCTTTTCATTTCACTAATAACTGGTCTCCTGCAAGATGAGCTAATTTGCATAAATGAGTGTGTAATCACAGGCTCCTTTCAAAAATAGTGAAAAACCCTTCACAGAATCACAGAATCATAGAATGGGTTGGAAGGCACCTCTGAAGATATCTAGTCCAACCCCCCCTGCTAAAGCATGTTCACCAAGAGCAGGTTGCACAGGAACGCGTCCAGGCAGATTTTGACTATCTCCAGAGAATGAGACTCCACAGCCTCTCTGGGCTCTTCCAGTCTCTGCCACCCTCAAAGTAAAGAAGTTTTTCCTCACGTTCAGATGGATATTGCTGTGTTGCAGTTTGCACCTGTTGCCCCCTGCTCTGTCACTGGGTATCACTGAAAAGAGACTGGTCTTATCCTCTTGACACCTGACCTTTAGATGGTTATAAGCATTGATATGATCCCCGCTCAGGCTTCTCTTCTTCAGGCTAAACAGACACAGGTCCTTCAGCCTTTTCTTGTAAGGGATGCTCCAGTCTCCTAATCATCTTTATAGCCCTCCGCTGGACTCTCTCCAGTAGTCCCCTTTCTCTCTCAAAGTGGGGAGCCCAGAACTGAAGCCAGTACTCCAGATGTGGACTCACTAGGGCAGAGTAGAGGGGAAGGACAACCTCTCTTGACCTGCTGGCCACACTCTTCTTAATGCACTCCCAGATACCTTTGGCCTGCTTGACCACAAGGGCACAGTGCTGGCTCATGGTTAACATATTGTCCACCAGGACTCACAGGTCCTTCTCTGCAGAGCTGCTCTCCAGCAGATCAACCCCTGACCTGTACTGGTGCAGGGGGTGATTCCTCCCCAGGTACAGGATGCCCCACTTGCCCTTGTTGAACTTCATTATGTTCCTCTCTGCCCAACTCTCCAGCCTGTCCAGGTCTCACTGAATGGCAGCACAGCCTTCCAGTGAGTCAGCAGCTCCCCCCAGTTTTGTATCATCAGCAAACTTGCTGAAGGTACTCTGTCCCTTTATACAGGTCATTGATGAATATGTTGAACAAGACTGGACCGAGTACTGACCTCTGGGGAACATCACTAGCTACAGGCCTCCAACTAGACTCTGCGTGGCTGATCACAACCCTCTGAGCTCTGTCCCTAGGGCAGCCAATTCTCAATCCACCTCACTGTCCACTTACCCCACCCACACTTCCTAGGCTTATCTATGAGGACATTATGGGAGAAGGTGTCAAGTGTTCACTTTTTCAAAAAATGTATTAAATGATGTTGATTGCTTACACTTTATATACAGAATTGAATTGAGCTGTATGCAGTTATTCCTTCAAGGAAGTAGAATGGATGGAAAGCTATTGCAGTTATTCAGTGATGTAAGGTAACATTACTGTTCATTTCAGCCCTTGCATAGAGGTGCTTGAAATATTTTTGTGTAAGGATAATATCACTCATTTCTCAAGCAAGTTTCTTAGGGACACGGAGGTAAATTTTTATTATGGTTGAATTTTATCTAATATCTCATGATGTGACAGAATGTCATGTATTGCTTCAAGATCTGAGAGCTATCCTTCCAGTTACGATTTTCATACACACGATTATCTTCTCTATATCTAAATTATCATTTAGGTGACTGACAAAAATTTCTTGATGGGTTGGTATTTGTTGGACTATTTTTGTTAACATATAAATCAAGCCAAGCCATTGACTGTGATTGGTCAGCTTTATGCATTACCTGTTGATTCACTTAATCTAAAGCTCATACTCAAGTTGCAGATTTTTCACGGGACCTGAGAAGACATTTTGAAGAACAACAAAGTTGACAGACTGCCTGGTCCGTAGATGTAAGGCTGTTAACTTCAGTCAGAAGAGGATTAATTCAGGAGACACAATATGTGCCTGTGTTTGTGGATTTGCCTCTGCTTATGTGAGTGGATGAGATGTGCTAGACTTGTATTTAGCTTTCGTGCAATGCCGATGAGCCTGAAATGCTGACTTCCAAGTCCTGCAGTATTTTCCTCAAAGCTCATACAAGAATTTCTTTTTTAGAAGCAACTCCTATATGTTGGTTTCAAACTAATTTCCTTCAGACAGAACTCCAAGTTGAATAGAAGATATCTCGTCATTAAAAATATTGCTACTTCTTTAATGATCTAATTAGTTTTACCTACCATGGTCAGCTTCATTGATTTCAATTAAAAAGAAAACGAAAAGACCTGTCAAGTGACCTACTTCTTAATGTGTTCAGTAAGATCAAGGTTGGAGCAGCAAAATGTTTTAATGAACAGAATCCCCTTTTGCTAAAAGTAAAGCTATTACTGGTTTCTTTTTAATCTGAAAAAAATCGGACAAACTAGGTTAGAGGATATTTCATGTTTTGTCATTAAAAGTCAATGAAACCAAGACTGACCTGCTTTCTCCCTCTTGTGTTTACGCTTAAAACAGATTAGATCATTAGGGGAACAGTAATGGTCTAATTATTTAGTCCACTCTTCATTCAAATTGTGGTATATTGCCTCACTATAACTAACAAAATGCCCTTATCTGGGGAGGTGGTGTGCTGGGAGTCAAACTATGGCCACAGATCAGTATTATTAATTTATGTCGTCACTTCACAAGTACATGTAACATTAGGTTGAAAAGGAGCAGCAAGAGTTAAAAAGAAAAAAAGCTTTCAGATCAGATTTCAGTAAAAGTGAAGTCTCCTCTCTCTGAAGAGGGCAGATGTTATGTGCTATACATAACAGCTTGTGAACTGGTTGTCTATCTAAAGGTCATCTTTAAGGCCTGTAAAGCAAATAGCACATCTTGCTTAGCCAGATACGGCACTATGGAATATTATGGTGGTGGCTATGTCTCCACAGTTAAATAAAAGTGGTAAAAGGACTCTGGATCCCTATGTGACTGTTACCTCACACCCTAGCTCTGCTTTGGACCGCTCTAGCTGTCTCTAAGGCTGAATTTATGTGTTGGCAGTGTCGCTGTGAGCTAGCCACTGCCACTTGGTCTTACTGACAGGGATTGTTCCTCAGCCGTTTTTTTAGTTGGCAGTAGGAACATGGCCAGTGGGGCTTACTTGGAGCCCAGTCTCACTATCTGTTTCTCAGACATACTGTGTTCTTATTGCACAGTCACAGCAGTGTCAGTAAAATGCTTTTCAATGTGTCAGTAAAATGATGGTGTTTGCAAATAAGGAACTTTTGGGCTAGGTGTATAGACTGGTTAAAGAGATCAGCTTTACTGCTATTGGGATGTGTGTGACCCTTCTGGCTTCTTTGACCCAGACGCTGTTTGTCTCAGTGATCTGAAAGCTGAAAGAGGGTATATTTAGGTTAGCTATAAGGAAGAAGTTCTTCGCTATGGGGATAATGAGGCAAGTTGCCCAAAGAGGTTGTAGATGCTCCATCCCTGGGGGTCTTCAAGACCGCGTTGCATAGGGCTTTGAGCAACCTGCCCCTGCCCATGGCAAGGGAGATGAAACTAGATCATCACCATTCTATGATTTTATAATCTCAGTGCAATAATATAAAATAGAGAAATGCATGTTGCTCTGTGTTGGCAATTTTCTAGCCTTTCAATGCATTGTTTCCTATTTTCTCCTTGAGCTTTTGTGTAAAAGTCCCCTGGCAGAGTGCTACCATTGGCCTTAACCAGGAGACTTGTCTTGTTCTACACTGAAGGGCTCTGAAGGTCTAAGGGTCATAGCTCAATATTGTATTGCTTTCTCAAGTACAGAAACAGGTTTTATATTTTTCTAATTCATGTCTGCATATTATTAAAATAATAATGACTCAAGCATTCTTGTTTAGGCAGACAGTCAGTCAGACTTTGAATGACTGTTGTGCAGGTGAAATCTAATCAGTCTGGCTGATGTATGCTATCATGTTTTCCACCATTTATATTCACGTGTAAATTACAATGTTTTGCCAGGCTATGCCCTTTACGCTTTACGTGTCATTTTATATGTTCCTAATAGTTTTAGACATTTCACTAAGTCTTATCTACGTCCATTTCAGTTCAGCTGCAAAATCTCCAAGTAATCTTTTAATAATAATAAAAAATTCTTCATATAACTTCTTCAGAAGCCTTTTCAGTCAATAATTTGATTACAAAGCCTTCACACCCTTTTTGTAACATTGCCACAGCCAGGATTAGACCAACAACTTGGTAATTATAAGGCTGAAGTTTTGGGGTCATGTATTACTGGATTGGTTTGATAAACTCAGCTTTGCAGAAGCACAACAAAGTGGCCAATGAAAGAGAACTGTCTTGTTATATAATGAATTTTTACACCAAAATTCAAGTGACAAACCATAGTCTATTGAAGTCTCCTTATTAGTACTATTACTATTATAAAATCCATAAACTTGTTATGTGTGTGACTGCAATGTCAGATACAAATTAGGCTAGACAGATGTCCTGCTCTGCATTTTTTTGAAATGTGAGATGTAGTTAGGTTACTTTCCTAGCAGTCTTCTGGGAAATCAGTGCATCATAAAGCCAGATGGTTAGTATAATTTGTCAGGTATCTTGAGTTTCTGCTTAAATAAATGCAAAAAGCGGCTTCATAAAGAAAGGCCTAGCATTCAAAACACACAGGCTGTAGTTTCTATGGTAAGAAAGGTAGTTATATAGCAATGGATGCTATGAATACTTTACTCATTGTTCAACAACAATGCTTAACTCATGGTGTATTTGTCTGGTGCAGGTGTTTGGTGACTGAGGGCTGTATCATACAAGTACTAAAGAAATTTGAGAATGGAAGAACTCTCAAGGAATTTGTGAAAAAGAACAACCAGGAACAATTATTTGGAAAAAAAAAAAAAGGAACAATTATTTCCAAATAAGATGAGAGAGAATGCTAATACTTAGTAGTACCGTAAAACATATGAATGGTACAATAAATGATACTGGAGAATCTCTTCTGCAGGTGCTGTTCTAGACATGCCCTTCTCCATTTCTTGTGAAGTGCAACAGATGCTGAGTTCATCCTTGGAAAGAAAGACTGTTGGTATTTTGAGTTTTTTTCCTTGCTGTTCTCCATTGTGCCATTCTCCAGTTAGCTGTTTGCTACCAGCCTGACACTGACTTAGTTCAAGACAGCAGCCTCACTCTCCAAGTGTATTTGATTTTACATGTAAAGTTCACATGCTGTGTTCCTTTTGGGACTTTAAGTCTTAAAATTAACCCTTTGTGAAAGTACTTATAGGAATTCTGGATCCTGGCTGCAGCCAAGTCTTCATCTCTGAGCCTGGCCAGCCTGGGAAAACAGACTAGCCAAGTTTATAGTGTTCTTACGGCAAACATATTCCAGTATCTTTAGGGCGGTCTGCTCATGACATCCAAAACAACTTGGTAAACATCTCCATTTCCTGTTCTCATCATTTGATGTCCTCAGCCCTGAAGGACAGTTTAACTTTATCCCCTGAATAATTTTTCCCTGTCCCTGATGGCTCTAGGTCCAAACAAAACCTGACTGATAAATCCTGCATGTTGAGCTAAACAGGTGGAATGGTTTGCCTTCTGTGCCTGTTTCTGAAATGCCACAAATGGCACAATGCCACAACACCAAGGTGATTCTGCCTGTTTGGACAGAGCACTAATGCTGCCTTTAAGGAAGTCACCAGAGACACAAATCGATTCCTTTATATTTATTGAGTTTTAGGAATTGTATGGTGTATAGCACTTAAAATGAACATTGTGGAGGCAAAAGATGTGAAGACGATATATGGGCACAGAACAGGATAAAAATAAAGCAGAGATCTTGTGTGGGGTTTGATTCTCACCTACACTACAATGAAAACCACAGCATGCACAGGTGCCAAGTATTCCAGAACCAGACAGTTCAGAGGTCCTTTGGCTTACCACAACAGGCTACATTTGTCACCATTCATCTACAGGAAGGGTGGTACCCAATTCTTCTGATTTTTAGGTCCTTTGGTCTCCCACTTATCTTGCCAGGAAGTAGTGTGGGCTGACTGGAGATGAGATTTATAACTAATTTCTAAATAATAAACTAATTCTCTTTTGTCAAGCAGTTAATAAATGCTAAGTTATTAGAAGGATGTTGACAATAGCATTTGAACAATATTTGGTTTTTAAATTTACATAGCACGGATAAAATGGAGTAGCAGTTCATAAAATTATAGGTAAGTTATTATTTCAGCTTTCATCATCATCAAAAAAGGTTATATTATGATACTTGTTATTCTGTTATGGCTGTGTGATCCTTGTGCCTGTGGCCAGGTAACATTCCCTTGTCAAGCCTTGCCATCCCTCTAACTAGGAGATTTCCTACATTTTTACTGATAATACGGCCGCTTTATGAGCTTGATTTCTTCATATTCTGCCAGCATTAGCATTCATTATAATAAAACTCCTTTTTACCTTTAAATAAAAAATGGTAGATGTATGTATAATTTTCATTTCTGATGCTAGTTAAAAACCCACAAAAGCCCCGAAGTCCCTTATGTCTGTTTTGGCTTTCACTGTCTCATTGACATGCTTTGGTTTCATTTTCATTCTCACTCTAGTGAAAAATACTCCATAAAATGGTGGCTCTCAACAAGGAAAACTGTGCAAGAGTTCTATACAGTTTAATTTCTACATTTAAAGTCTAAACTTTAACACAAGAAACAGCCTCACTCAGGGCTTTAAATAGTCCCTGGGACTTCTGTCTATGAACATTTCTATCTATGTTCAGAGGCATTGGTTTGGATGAAGCACCAGGGCTTAGATATGCTTTCCTGTACTGGTGTTTGTAGGCACATGAGATAATATGAAAGACGTAATGTACGGTCCTTGTCTGGGGAATGCACGGTAGCAGAGGTAGCTGAAAGGCAAGGTTTAAGGTAAGTGTTCTTTGCTGACCACTAAGGTTGGGGACTAACTTTTCTTTTTCTTCAACTTTTCGTCTTTTTCTTTTCCCAAATTTGTCCTCCCTTTGGACCTTGTTTGCTTCACCCTCACACCCCCTTCCCTTAGTCTTTCTTGAGATGTCAGAAAGCTTCAGTGTCCTAAGGGGCAAAAGCACTGACTGCATACCACTGCTTGACTATCTAATACTGCAGAGGGATTCAGTTACGCAGACATGCTCCTCACACTTGTGTAGCAGAGCTGTCTGGTGGTGAGTGGGTAGGAAGAAGTCAGTGCAGGAAGAGGTAGAGTGCCGTCTCAACAGAGGGTGAAACTTGCTGGTGGTAGCTTTAGGAACCAGCTGAAGAATGAGGAGTGTTTCCAGTGTCTCTATTAATAGTTCTCCAGAAGAGAGTGGGATTGCCTCCAGCTCAGCAGTAATGACAGCTAGGGAGATTGTGGAGGCTACTTGTCTTCTCTTTCCAAGTTAATCCCTTTGGGTCAGTCCCAGTCATTTGGCTGGAGGTCTACATTGCTGCGGTTTCAACCCTACTTCTTCATGGGCAAAGCTTCCCTATCTGTTTTGGGTCCGGCATGTGAAGGGCAGGACCTCTCTAGATGCACACTGCTCGGTGGCTCTATTAATACTGAGAAATGAAGGAGGCAGGGACCAATCTCTGATGCCAGTGCCATGAACTGTCTTACATTCCTACAGCTTTGAGTTCACCCCTGGTGGAATGAACTGGGTTTAAACATACCTACCCTGGGTTTCCTTTGGGACACAGGGAGTATCCCTGAGATACAATTCACCTTCTGTGCCTGGGGAGGTGGGTTTCAGTTTGCAGTGTCTGAAGTACAGTCTGAAGTCTGTGTTGCGGTCTACTGCAAAAATATTTTTTCAGTATGAAAATAAGGCTATGTCTGGAATGATTTGGGATGTTACATAAGTTGGAATATTTGAAGGTGCAGAGCTCGTCGAAAAAGAGTTGAAGGTGTTTGGAGGAGCCTACCCACAGAGGGACTGGAAGAAGGGTCAGGAATGACAGAGATAAGTGGCATCTAATACCCTCATGACCTCCCTTTGTTTTTCCAGACCTTGCCACCCTCCTTGTTATCTTCTGCCTCCTTCCCACTGCTGCTTCTTGAACACCCAGTTGCTCCCCGTACATATTCAAGGGTGTTATTAAATTTCTTTTCTAGAAGAATTTGAGCTCCTTCTGAATGTTTTGTTACGTGCTTATTTTTCTGTTCAATTTAAATGCTTTCCCCCAAAGCTTTTCCTAGAGAAGATTGCATCAAAACATTTGTCTTTCTTCCTCCAGCTTTCAAAGGCTGAGTGTGAATTGATGATAGCAGGATGAGAGGCAGCTGCACTGAATGCTGATCTGACTCTCATACTACCCAGCTGCTATTAAAGACCTCAGAGTCAAAGCATGATCCCTTCCATTAGTGAGTGCTGATGAGAATTGTGCCCTCTCTTTTCCCTTCAGGTGTGCACCCACCATGTAGATGACATAAAAGCCAGACTGTTAGAATAACTTTGGTGACAGCTATGAGTTAATTCCAGATGCAACCAAAACAAATAAGTGAAACTTGCCATTTTTAGGAAAAGCTTTTTTTTCCCTTCAGTTTTTGTAATATATATATTTCTCCAGAATGCTGTTTGTCAAGTTTTTCTTGTTCAGATACTCACAAATCTGGAACGCTGATGATAAGCACATATCCAAAGAAACTTTAAAGCACTTAGGTGAGTTGATGAGGAAGAGTGAGAGCACTTTTAATTCCAGTACAAGTGGCACTCAGCTATAATAATAAGCAGGGAAGAGAATTGTCGGAAGTATACCTTTCTTTTAGTACAAATATATTAATTGCTTCTCAGTCTGGGACAACTCTAAGCACTATTTTATCAGCATTTCTTATCAAAATTGTTTCAACATTTTAATTAAACAGCATTTGTTTAATCTCCATGTCTTTTAAATTGGTGAAACACTCCTTAATGAGTGTTTTTCTGGCTCAGAAGATCCTTGTTGGGATTGTTTCAAGGATGCAGACCTAGCCAGCCAGAAGGTGGGTGGCTGGATCCTCCTTCCAGGCATTTTGGATCTCCAGTGTCTTGAGCAGGGGCAGGTTCTGAACCAGACAGAGGGAACTGCTTTTCACAACCATTTCTGCTGCTTACTTCTGTCTCCCTCTTTCCGCTAAGGTAAATTATCTCCATATATTTTTGTGTTCAACATTCCCTTACCCTGAATTTCTTGCTGTTGTAAACAAAGTTCAAGGAAACTGCTAGGGCTTGTGGCAGCATTAGCATTTAGACTCTTGACCTTATGTCAAAGTACCTAGTTTTACACTGTTCAGAGAGAAATCTGATCTCTCTAAAAACTACTGTTCAAACAGAAAAAATACAACATTGCTTGTCCTCTGATGTACAGCCACAAGTAAAGGAAGTTATCCAGTTCATAACCTGCTAAGCCAGACATTTTTTCAATAATGTAAAATAATGGTGCTGTTGGAATGTGGATGTATTCACATGAAATGCATGGTTGTATTCTGTTTACTTCTCTCACTTGCAACAAGAACTGCTATTTGATTGTAATATGTTGATACACTTTGAAATACCTTGGTTAGTGATCAGTCATCCCACAGAAAAAGGGCTGCATGCATTCATCTAGGAGCGTTGCTACCCTCTACACGTGACTAAGGGTTGCCGTGCCAGGCCTGTTCGAGGAAAGTCTGGAGACAATGTGTGAATGTGTTTAGTAAAGAAGACAAGCTACCAGAAGTACGACGTTCATCTTGCATATTACATGAGATTTGTACTAGAGCATGTAGTGAAGGACACCATCTCCCAGCTTCTTTAGTATTTTTCCTGTGTAGTGCTTTATATTACATTGCAATAGATTGCACTATTTCTCATTCCTTTAGGAAATGACATGTTGGATTTCATTTGGCATGGTCTACTGAAAGCTGTATCTGATGGGTGACAGATCTCACATTCAGAAACGGCCTCTAGGTTTTAAAAGTTGACTATTGTATTCAGGTTTGGAAGACAGATTACTCTTAGTATAATTCGAAAGGCATTGAGATAAGTCACCTCTTTCCTTTAAATTCTTTGTTTATGTACTGCACCTTCCTGCTGTTACACTGATGTTTATATTCCTGCCATGTTTTGAAAGGGATTTAAGGAGGTACCTTACTATGGTTGGGCAGTCCAAGTTCTCTGCTACTAGGTGCACTGCTTCCAAAGGCAGTTCCTGAGAAGCATAACGGGCTTATTGAAACAAATTCTCTGCATCTGCTCATGTATTTTTTACAAATAATTTTATCTTTTGGCATAGAAACAGGATGTTTAAACAATTACTTCCGTTTTCCCGGAAAACATTAGACAGAGTCAGATGTAGATGTTATAAAATTCTGAAGGAAGTGAAACACCACAGAATTAATTAACATTCAAAAATTTATGCCTAGTGTAACAAATGTCATGACAGAGAGCAAAGAATGCTTGCTGTATTAGTACATATACAAAGAAACAAAATAGAAGCATTATCTTGAGAATCCTTACCATAAAGATATATTTTTTGGATGACTCACATGGAAAAAATATCACCTCTGACATCTGCATTGCTAGTGTGATTTTCAGAGGGTTATTTCAGTTCTCTAGTTTTTCCTCTGGTTTCTCTAGTGGCCATTCCTTAGGTTGCGTTTCGATCTAATGGACAATATAAATCCCATTATTCTTCAAAAGTAGGAAGTGATACCTTGCTTCCTGTAACCGCTTTTGCCATATCAATACTCAGAAGACTGTGTTTGTCTCCACACAGTAGCAACTCCCGCTAACTGGACGGTTTGAATCTGCGTGCTATCCAGGGCTTGCTCTTGCTTTTAACTTTTCTTGGTCTCCTGTTTTCTCTCACGGAGCAAAACCTATTAGAACTTCATCTTGTCTTCAGGCAGATCACAAAGCAGCAGTTTATAAGACAGAAAAAGTTACCACTAGATTTTGATTATCCATCTATTTTCAGGTTAACTTAATTTTTAAAAACAATTAACTCTGACTTCATAAGAAAACAAAGCCTATAAACTTACATGCCGTACCCACACATATACAAATGCTTGTGTGCCTGTCAGTGCCCCAGTGACTCTTGAATAGTTTTTTTGCCAATTTCAACGTGGTTGACAAAAATTGGAAAATACAAATATACTATATTCCTGCAAAATTCATGCAATCCTGTAGTCTGTAGAAGGAGGGAAACAGACCCTGTCAGTGCTATTACAGAAAGAAATACTGCCCATCTTTTGTTAGACGCTAGAGAATCACATAACACCTCCCTTGAAAGGTGCAAATCAGTAAGAAACCAGGTGACTGATCCAAACTTTACTGTTTCTGCTGCTTACAAACGTATTTTTTTCTTACCTTTTCCCCACCGGTAATGTAAATGGTTGGCTAAGTGAAAGAGATTCAGGTATCTTAAGTCTTTTATTCTCATTATTATTGAATATTTAGGCTGGATTCAACACCAGACTCCAAGATGCCTTCCTACAGATCATCCCAAAGCAAATCATTTGGAGGATAGTAAGCATTTTGCTACAGCTGCTGTTTTCCACTTGAGTGACATAAATATACTCTCCTCCAGCCATTCCCTCTTGCTCTTTTTTGTTGCATGTATGACAAATTTCCATGTTTCTAAACAGAAGCGTGTTACCGACTCTTTATTTTTTACTGATCTTCACAACATTTTCTTTGTTCAGCCTAGACAGAAGGCAAATTCATTGGTATCTTCTGAGAACTGCTTTCTTCTAAAGATGTCTGTCATTTCTTCTGCTCAGAGACTTTAGGTCTCCCGTCTCACTTAACATAAAAGCAGGAAGGTGGCAGTTTTGAAAAGAGTAGGTATCTGGAAGTGGCTGTATCATTTGTTGATATCCATTGGAAAATAATCTTCACATTATCAAGAGTACTGGCCAAAAATGCATCTGATCATAGGGTCAGGTGACCTCAGAAAGCTTTGCAGTCTTAGGGAAAGGGCAGGTAACTACGGTGGTAAGAGTCTGCCTCGCTGCTAATGTCTGGGAGCAGTAAAGCCTGTGGCAAGCGAGAGAGAAGTCCTTGGGAAATAATCCGTTGTGAAAGATGAATGAGTTATAGGATTTGTATGATTAAATCCTACCTCTGCTGTATAAAAAAGAAGGAATTCTTGAGACATTGTAGGAAGTGTTAAAATAAGATTGAGAAAACTTCACTGCTTGAGAACAGAGTAAGCTGCCACACTATGTTGCTCAGGGAGCCAGTCCTGCCCAATAGTCCCCTAGACTATTAGACTAGACTAATAGACCCCTTAAAATGCCTTCCTTTCTTTTCTTCCTGTCTCTTTTATTTTTGCATCACAGCTGGAAAGGAATAGGAGTACAGGTGGAAAGTAGCAACATCTCCTGCTCTACACCCAACAAGAAAGGATGTATCTTTTCTACGTTGTTTGCTTTGATTAAATAATGATGAACGCAGCTAACCATTTTGGTGACTTGTGCATAAGTAGCATGTGTATCTCCAACATTCAGGCAAACACAGAACAAATTAGGCAGCTCTGTCTAATTCTGCGCCTTTGAATTAACATAGCCTGAACTAAGACTCTTCCCGCACAAGGCTTGGCATACTCAGATATGGGTCCTTCTCCCTTGGTCTACCATTTCTTAAATGGAAGATCTTCTACCCCTAAATGCAGGCAGCCCTCACTGGTTTCAGTAAGAACTGCCTGGGTACATCTCTGGGAAGCATCTGGCCACTAATGAGAATGTAGGAACATAGTAAAACAGATTGTTCCTGTTCTCCTAACTGACTTGGTAGCCAACACGTACAAAATATTCTTATTTGTTGAACATCTCATCAAGACATTTTCTCAGAATATCAACTAACACCTCTCAGAAATAATCTTGTCCGTTCCTGTGAGTTGTTGCAAAGAGTAAATGAAGGTATTTCAGTCATCTTGAATGGAAAAGCAATTGCCATTATTCCCAAATTTGATTAGATGGAAAATCCAAACAGCTAATTTACATATATTTTATTTTCGTGTATGAGTTTCTCAAAGAAGAAACAGTCTCTCTGTGTTGGAAGAACGCAAAAGAACATTTGCCATGTCTGACTGTTTAACTACTGTGCTCAAGCAGTACCATCTGTCAGCTCAGCTACGAGGTATGTTTCACAATAAAAATCTGATGATAGCTTCTGTTACATCTTAAACAAAACGGAGAGAGAAAATGGTGATTTGGCCTATGATTTACATCTAAGTGCTGCTTCACGTATGCCAGGCTTTGGTTTGAGGGCTTCGTTCTAGGGAACCCCAATTTCCATTGTTTCCCGGGGTGGGGTGGGGGG
>NW_010393773.1:0-7710 GCF_000710305.1 Buceros rhinoceros silvestris | reverse complement strand
ATATAAAATAAATATATGAAAGCATGTTCATTAAACTTTCAGGAACTACACAGAAGGGTGGGGTTTGTTGCTTGTGTTTTTGGTTTTGTCTTTAGTTAATGCTTCCAGCCCCTGGTGGCAGCCAACAGCTGTGATGGATCCTCGGAAACTTTGTACTCCTGGGGAATAGATAGGCTTCCCACAGGAGATAACAAATCTGCAGTAGGCACAGTTGTTGTTATTCTGTTTCAGATGTACCCTCATGGTAAGAAAATGACAAGATTACGGTAGCAGAGTCAGACATTGTGAGAACAGGTCATGCCTTTTGGGTGTACATATATTGACAGAGGTACTCAAGGTAACTTCCTGTGTGGAAATCTAGCCATACCTGGCGTCTACTTGAGTGATAACTGCCTGATGGCACATATGAGGTTGAAGGGACTTACGGAGCTATTCATCTCCCAGTGCAAGAGAAAGGTGGTTCTGCATGTACTTAAAAACATCAAAGCTAGGAAGCTCCCTGTAAATAGAGATAAACTGCAGATGTAATTTTGCTTGACGTTTACTGAGACAGGCAAGATTATATGATGGACTTTCCTCCAAGATTAAGCATATGGATCCCCTAGGTCTGTGTTTATAGGAATAGTTAGCTTCTTAATAGTTTGTTAAAAACTAAACTCCCTAAATTCCACAAATCAAAGCCAACAATCCCCACCCTCCCTAAAAAAAACTGAGCCAAACAAAAAAAAAACCCCTTTATGGGTCTATATATTTTTGTTTCAGCACTTTCAACAGGTATTGCAGGATAGCTGCTTTTCCAAAATGAAATCTCTTACATCTATCTATGAAAAACTGTTATGCATACTTTTGAATTGACTTGCCTAGCGTGTTCACTGAATTGTATGTAAAGGTAAAAATAAATCAATGGCAACTCTCTCTTCTACTCCAATGAATCTTGTTAATTGTCATGAATTGCTCTTTCCAGCTGTCTTTGAGATTGTTATTGTAACGTTCTCTACTATTTACCAAGTCCGTTGTTGTTGCAGATTGTATTTAGAAACAACTGGAATACCTTTTTTACCAGGTTTCAGCCAGACTTTCTTGCCTAGAATAGCCTTACAAAGTGATGTTCAGGGTACCTAGTGCTTTGTTTTGCACTTCCTGAATGTTCTTTCCCCTATGCATTATGCAAAAGGGAAATACCTTTTTTTCTGTGTGTGTATATGTGTGTTTCTGAGTGGAAGTGACTTGGAAGTAAGGACACTGTGCTACAGCTATCAGTATGGTTAGATCAGGTGTGATCTAAACATAAAACCAGGTAAGATCCCTTTAGGAGTTTACGTGGAATTTAAATTCCAGCCTGGGATTATGTAGTTTTATTAACCAGTGATTGGGTGCCTCTCCAGACCAGGACACTTCTGAGCATAGGTGGATGCTTCATCAGTTCTGTTCAAGGTGTGGTAACAGTGTGATTACTCTCCATGAAATCTTAACATCACAGAATTTGTCAGGAGATGTAGTTACATGATAGTTAAACTTACGAATTTTTTTGCCTATAATAACCTTTTACTATTTTATTTTAAGAACTTCAAATATAACGTTGCTTTCAATCACTTCTAAAAAGGGGTTCCACCACAAAATGCTTACGCATTGCTGGGTATTTCTTCCCTACTGCTTAGCTGGTGTATTATTTATTATTTTGTTACTATTTTCTTATTATATTAGCTCTAGTTTTAATTGGTACCTTAGCTTGCAACAACTGCTTCTTGTGTTACTAGAAGATAATACAGCTAGAAGAAACTTTTTTTCCCAGATGTTGGCAGTGTATTGTGATCAGATAAGTTCTAATACTTTCTTTTCTTCAGTGAACTAATTAATCTATGCTTTTTGAGTCTTTGATCAGAAAACATTGTAACAATGGAGCAGGAAGAAAAAGGTGAAGGGCTCCTCATATGATTCAGAAGAGCTTTCAGTTAACACCGGGTGGTGTGGAGGGGGGTGGCTGGGGAGAAGAGAGTAATATGAAAGGAAAAGTTTTTGTAGTTTGCTTTGACCATGGAAGTACTCTTGCTGTAAACTACTTGCAGGGGGTTGAGTTTGAGTTAGGAAGCCATACAATGAGGGCATGAAAAATACTTGAGCATAGGAGTGGAGCTTGCTTGCTTGGGAGGGAGTCTGCCACTTCAGTCACGTTTTCCAGAACTTCAGTTGTTCTTTTACTGTTTTTCTGGAACCTTTCCAAGTTTGCTGTTGGACATAAATTCACATTTCTGAAACCTGCTATATATTCCTTATGTTTTCCATGTGTTCTACGAAGTTGCCATTATACACAGAGATGTAATTTTTATATGGGCATGATATGTACTTTAACCATAACTTTCACAATATTTATTTCTATTAATCTTGGAATAGAGCAAATATATTGATTAAGACTATACAGTTTTAGAGGTCTAAAGGGGCTTAAGATGTACCATATATAGTGAGTAGCTGTGTTGATCTGTTGGAAGCTTGATTTAATATAAAATGTCTAACTCATCCAGAGTATTTTAAATCCAATAAATAAATTACCTTTTTCATGTGGGTTTTCTCATAAATTTCCTCTAATCTATGCAAATGCATGGCTCTGGGTAGCACTCTCTCTTTAGACCTCTTATTTATGATGTGCGAAAGATTGTTTCCAATTTTGGACTCCACTTCTACTGAAGAAATCTTTTAAATGTACTTTTGCCTCTTTATCTGAGAACAGAAATAGAATGTTTCAGGCAAATTTCTTGTTACATGATTTGAGAGGCATCTGTAGATAAGTAGATCCAGTTCACTTCTGGTTTAATTTCTGGCAAATGCATGGGCTTCTGTTTTAGCAACCTGTCTCTTGTACATCTAAGTGACTTTATTTGGTTTTACCAAAAAAAATTCATTTTGATCTCGCATTCCTTTTCCTTGTGCACCTAACTTGCTGTAATGGCTCCGTTTGCATCAGCAGAGTCTGTCACCAGACTGTGTCACTTTAATGAATGAAGGACTGTAAAATAGTGTAGCTGGTGACTGAATTTTTGAAGACTGATGTGCTAGGAAAGTGAAGAGATAGCTATGTGCAGCTAAGCAAAAAAAAAAATCTCTCTTGAGTCTTCATAGAAAATTTTAAGGATTGGAATCGGTAGCTTCAAGCTCCATGTCTGCTTAAGTTTTAAATGACAAATGTATACTCCTCTTAAGATAGAGGACAGTTCACATCTCTTATCCTCTGTTCTTTATCACATACAATATAATCTTTTTTCATTTGAATAGGGACTGTGCAAAAGATTTACTGTGGACTATTGGTGGGAGGTCTTGCTAACTAGTCAGTGGTAGTAATTACTTATCTATACATTGTTGAAGAGGAGAGAGTTTATTGAGGAAAGAATGAAAGTTTGTTGCATTATAGATACTTGATCAGCTGTTTCTTCCATATCTAAACAGACAGTTCATCCTGGGATACTGTGCAAGAACCATGTGACCCAGAGAGTGAACAAGTGACAGAATGTCTGGCTTCATTTTTCTAAAATAGGTAGCCTAGGTATATGGAAACATGTAATCTCCAGTCTTAAGGACACTGTTGTGCCTTCTTGTATTAATATTTTGTTTTGAAACAAATAGCTAAGAATACTTCTGAGACCATAACACAGGATTCTTTCCCTCCAGCTGTTTGTCCAAACTTTTTGGGCTGTAAGTTTGTGGTGATCTTTATTTTCTTGGGAATAATGAAGGAGATTTCATTCTTTTTCTTTCTAGGCAATTTCTCTAATAATTTACTGTGAAGATGAGCACAGTTAATGCTACTTCAGAGTACCTTTTAAAAGACAGAAAACTGCCTGCTTTTTTTCTCCTCCCTATGTGACTTCACTGCATCTTTTTTTCAGCACAGGATTCTGGATTTCAGTTAAGATATATGCGTCAGTTCTGATTGAGATACTTAGACCACTGAGTAATAAAAGTTGAGCCGCAGATGTTGCCAGGCATTTTATATTGTGTGTTCATTGTTAGACTCTGTTTGATGTTCAGGCTTTGGAGCACCGTTCTGAGTTGCTTGATGGGCTGGTTTTACAGTAAACTGATATGAAGTTACCTTTTTGCCAGGAAAAATGGTTCTGTGTTCCAGGTGACCTTTACTATTTCAGTTGAAAAATACCATTGTTGGGTAGGAGGTATAGATTTTTAATTGCACGGAGGAGTAGGTGCATAGCATGTGGGATTTCCATTGCTAGTGCTTACACAAAGCAGCATGGGAGTGCACATCTAGAGGAGGGTCAAGGCACGAATACCTCCTTTGGAGTATCAGCCATCCTAGATTGACTGAGATAGGCCGTGATGTCTCATGGTGACTCTTCCTAATCCACTGGATAGGATAATATGTGCATAAATGTGGTTTTGAATTCCTAGATAGGATTTTTTCCTCTGGTAGCACTTGGTTGTCTGAGTATGGGATCGGGAATCTGAGTGGAATTTTCAAAGCAATCAGACTGACTCAAACATGTCAGTGATTTTTTTTTTTTTTTTCTTTTCTTTTTTTAGTGTTAAATGGTAGATCAATCTAGTCTTGTTCTTGCAGTTTACTTTTACCAGAGAAGTCTGATGTTCTGGATGATGCGTTTAGTTTAAAATGTAGCACAAAGTCTTTCCTTATTAGTTCTGTGGTATTATTCTCACAATCAGTATGTTTGTAGCTGGAATAATTTCTTTGTAAAATCTGAAAGCCTGTTAGCTGGAAAAGCCATTGAAAAAACAAATACAGACTATCTGCTCTAGCTGTTAGAAGTAAAATGTAAGTTTGAAATAAAGCAGTAGCAATAAAGTTTTTGCTTAAATCTGAAATAACTTATTTAAAATCAACTACAAATAGGGTTTATGGTATTTCAAGAGAAAAGAGTTAATTAGCTTGTTAGTGTTCGTAAATAGTAGTCAATAGGGGTCAAATTTGTCATGTTTTGGTAATTCAGTTTTGAACAATTTATATAATAAACATCAACGTGAATCTTAGCATCAATTGACAAGTTCTTGTTTGTCCCTGCTGTTTTGCCCAGAAAGTTGCAGTTGCTTAGACTAGCTGACAACCATGGCATATCTCTTTTCTTGAGGCCCTTTCTGGGGAGGTGCATAGTGTTCTTGGTGTGCTTGATCTGCTGTCCTGTACGAGCCATGCGCCCTGGAAGTGAGAAGGCCGATCTGACCATACGAAGGATCCAGCATGAAGATTACAAAGTCTTCAAAGAATTTAAATGAAACTAAGGGGGAAAAGTTTTTGCGAGTTAGATATAAACAGTTGTGAAAAGAAAATACTGTTTAGCTGCGTCTCTTCATTCTGCAATGAAGGTGATGCAGAGGATTCACACTGGGTTCACTGTGATTTTGGATGATACATTGGCTATGTATCCAGGGAGACTACAGATAATCTGACATACCCCTGAAGCCTAACAGACTTTTAAACCTAGAAACCTGATAACTGCTAGAAGGATCCCAAATTCAAGGGAATACCGTAGTTCCAGTACAATACCCTAGACACTAATGTGGTCTGCAGCATATTTTAAAATACTTTGTAGGTTGCTTGAAAAAAAGCTATTTGTGTTTTTTTTCTCTTGTGTCTTGGACTGCCGCTCTCTCTAACTCTGAGTTTCAAGGTTGACATGAATAAACTGTATTATGTAGATTATCACTATTCTCTGACTGGTCAGTGTGCCTTACTAATGTGGCAAAACAGCTAACGGGATGCAGTGCACCTGCTTACTCTAGATGCTTAATTGACTGAAGTGAGGAAGTTGCCAGAAAGTCTGAAAATAATTTGAAATTCTTATGTTGATTTTCCTCCTCATTCTCCTGAAATAAAGTACTTAAGCCATGGGAAGCTATGGATTTGGTTAGAAGTACAGTGAGAAAGAAGAGTTTCTGTTTTAGGGTTTCATAATGTAATGGATTGTGGGGTGGGAGAAAGGAGCTTAATTTTTGTTCTTTTTCTTTGTATGTGTGCCAGTGCTTTTGTTAGTTATCGAGTTCCTTTGGTTCCTATTACATAGTTACCCATGTGCATCTGCCATAGATAGGGCGGGGGGGCGGAAATCAAGGAGAAAAATGCATTAATGAAACTGTCAACTTTGAATTCCTGGAGCTTGATTCAAAGTCTTTAAAAGGAATATCAAGTCAACACTACTTCTGATCTACAGGAAAAACCCAGTTTTGGAGGAAATGCATAAATAATCTAAAGCTCAGAAGGCAACAAATCAGTCTAGAATTTGAACAACACTCAAATCTTTAATTTCTTGATGGCTTCTGCTTCCCTTTGCACAGTTCCCAGCTTGTCCTGCTTGGTTATACCTGGACCCTCTTTACTTTTGTGAACTCCTTTGTTTCATTAACTCTGTACAATGATAACCTATGATACAAAGTAGTCTGCTGTGAGTGTCTCTGAAAGCAAACTTCTTTGTCTTACCTTCAAGCTTCCATCTCTGGCTTCCACTGAAGTTTCCTCTCTCTCCTGCAAATTTACTTCCACTGATTTCAAAATATGATCATAGTTTATGTCAATGAAAATTTTTTTATATCAGTATTTTTAGTGGAAAAATAAATCAATTACTTCTTTTACTTACAGATGGGCACCTTTAAGGCACATGATGGTGAATATTTTTTAGAACCTCTGATGAAAGCGGATGGAGGTGAACATGAAGATGAGCATAACAAACCACATCTTATATACAGGCATGAAGAACTTAAAAATTATGAGAAATCCCATAAACCTTGTGAAGTTTCAGGTATAGTCATACTTTACATTTCAATGTGACTTTCTTAAATGGCAGATGTTTAAAAAAAAACCCAAGATTTATTTTTCATAAATAATATTTATCTTCAGATTGTTCCATTAGAACCTACACATTCTTTCAAATAGGCTTGGCAGCTGTTTCTTTCCATTTTTTTCTTACCAATTCAAATGTAGACAAAAGGTCTGTGGAAAAAAAAATATTGAAAGAACTTCTTTGTGGGTTTCCTTTTATGCTTATGTGGTCCCATATGTAAGCATTTAGAGGAGATCTGTGGGAATCGTTGCTTATATTCACGAAAGTTAATGAACTTATTGCAAGTCTAACAGATAATACAGGACAATTGTCTTCCTTAATAATGGAGTATCTACTGTTACCCATTAATGTAGAATTTTGTTCTTACGAATATTTTAATAAATTATTCGTACTACATATTCATAATATTAATTATGAATTTAAAATAAAGTAGAAGCCATTTATAAGCATTCTTTTAGGATATGTGACAACTGAATGGTTGCAAGTCTAACAGATAATACAGGACAATTGTCTTCCTTAATAATGGAGTATCTACTGTTACCCATTAATGTAGAATTTTGTTCTTACGAATATTTTAATAAATTATTCGTACTACATATTCATAATATTAATTATGAATTTAAAATAAAGTAGAAGCCATTTATAAGCATTCTTTTAGGATATGTGACAACTGAATGGTTGTACTTTCATAGCTGTCCCGGTTTGAGCTGAAAGTTCCTTGTTTTGAATTCTGGACCAATATAATTATTTCATGCAAATATGATAATTCTGCATTTAATTGGTTAAAAGAGGGTCAGGTGCACTGTTACGTGTTAAGGTTATAAAGCAGCACGCAGGGAGGAACTTCTCTCTCTCGACTTCCGCCGCTGTATCAGGCAGCACCTCCTCCCACGGACCTGCTCTGCCGCTG
>NW_010393772.1:60950-65748 GCF_000710305.1 Buceros rhinoceros silvestris | reverse complement strand
TGTTTCACCTCGGCCAAACCGGTGACACCCACCCGCACTGATTCTGGTACTTGAGGATTCTGCCTCTCCTCTCCTCTCCCTGTTTCCATTCTGGTATTTTGCCTTTTCTTTTCTCTCCCCTGTGGTATCGTTTCCTTCTTATCTGTAAAGAGGACACCAGTGTGTTCTGCATACTTCTGAGCCTAGGGTTGCAGAGCCCAACGGCTACAAACTCTGATCCAGCAGGATCCTGAAACTGACTTTAGACATTTAGGATTTTTCAGCAGTCGCTGGTGAGTGTTGAGCTGCTTCAAGGGCTGCAACTTCTAACCAAAGAGCTGCCACTGAATGTGCTAAGTGTGGTGAGATTCTTGATCCCTCTCCCCTGCGAGTCACCTTACCCAAGCATTTAGTCTTACGCAGAGCTGCAGATGCTTAGGTCTTGTTCACGGACACCTTCATGAAGTGAGGTGCCTCCCTAGGAAGGCTGGACTCTTAAGTGCACAATTTCCTCTAGGTTAGTGTATGCAAAAGAGAAGCAAGAAACCCATGCTCAGTTTCCTCTTCAGCCAGAGGAGCTTCAGACCAAGATGGGTAAGTGATAACTGGATTCAGCTTACTAATAAGTGTTAATTAGTTTTAAATCAGCCAAAACTATTATTGAGGCCAATGGGAATAATACCTTGTGCCTCACAGGGATGGGAGAAGAACAGAGTCTGGAGGCTGGGGGGGATAAAAGAGAGGAAGGATGAATGAGAGTTGGGACAGAGAGGTAAGTAGTGTCTGGGCCAAGTGAGGGGTTTGTTTGTAATCTTGTAATCCTAAGTTTTGGCTGTTGTTTTTCTGTTTATTCAGGGTTTGGTTTGGTTTTTTTTCACTATGTGACTACCAGCTGCAATGAAAAACCCCAAAAATGAGCTTGGCGATTGAGACCCTGATATTTAACTTCCAAGGAAACTGTTATATATATACAATAATAATGTGAACCATCCTGGGAACTGGATCAGAGATGGGGAAATTTCATAACCACTGCCTTAGTCTCCCTCTGACTTGCTGAATCTTGCACCTCTGCTTGTGCTCTAGTTTCATCAAGAGGTGTGAGAAGAGCTTCCCTTCCACCATATGCCAAGTAGTCTCTGTGAAAAGCGGGACATTCCTTCAAGCACATGTCTGAAAGAAGGCCACCATGGCCACCTGGCTTCTGCTTTTCGTGTCTATTGGGCATTTTAAAAGCACATTTACATGACAAGGCTCTCCTGAGACTGAGGTGGAGTTCAGTGACTCACTAATTCTTCTCCAGACCACCGGAGACCTTTGGCAGGATCTAGCACTAGACTGGGGTGTTTCTGTGTGTTTCCAAGTACCCAAGAGCTTTGCTATTGAAAATGCAGATATTTCTAGGTAACTGCTGGACTTTCTTAGACTTGCGTGCCTAAATTCCCCTAGTGCCACTCTTAAGAGATGTGGTAGTCTCTGGGTCTCGCCCTCTTTTATGAGTTCCTCCCTCAGGGAGGGCAATCACGGCCATGGCTGCGTGTGCATGGATTTGCTCGTGCAAATATGAATCACGTAGCCAGACTTGAGCAAACCAGTCTGTGCTATCATTGTTTCTCAGCTGTGGTTGCAGAAGTGGTTACACAGCTTGGTACTGTGTGAACGCTCTCTGCAGCAGCGTCCTCTCCATACTGCTGTTTGCTTCACAACCACTTCACTGCTTTTCATAGTGCTTTTCATTCTCCCTTTCCCTATGGATTTCACTACAGTGGAAAGTGGATTTAATTATAGCTTAGTGTCTTTTACACCTGGAGCTGTTCAGTACATTAGTTTTTAAAGACTTGCTGTTGAATAAGGCTGTGCAATGCCTTTACAGACTACGGTCAGGCTAAATTCAACCATTTCCTCGCATTCCCAGGAGTGCAGTCAACATTTTTGCTGCAGAGGCTGGAGGTAACACTAGAATTTTCCTCCAAGAAACCAGCAGGTTCTCCTGTCTGCGTAAATGAGTGAAAATCAGGACTTGCAATGTCTCTCTCAGGACTGCTAGTGACTCACAGCTTTCTATACCATTCCCTGCCCTCCACATCCATCCATCGATCCATCCATCCAAACCACCAATTTCCTAACTCTTTACTTCTCATGAATGACCTAAGGCCCTTTCCAGGCCATGTTTAGTGAATAAGGCTCTCGTTAACACATGGTCCTGAAACTGCCCTTTAAATTTGGCCACTTCATGTATAATACACTATTTTTCAATAGATGACAGGAATGGTAAAGTAACCTGTAGTTTAATTTTAGGGAAAAGAGAGAAGAAAATAGGTCATAGAGTTATAAAGTGCAAAAACAATGATAATTTGAACTAGTCAGCTTAGAGGTGGTTGTAAATGACCAAAAGGTCGCTTCTGGTTTGGCCAGCTTCTGCTGAAGGTGAAGCAGAGTTCTGGCATATCCCTGCCTCATTTGCCAGACTCAACAGCTCTGCTCCAAGGACCACATATGTCCAAGCAGGCCTGGTTTGGATCTGGGGTCCTGGAAGCAAAATTTCTCATCCTTTTGGCAATATCTTGTCATGTCTATCTGGAAGCATGGACCATTTCTGCTCTTTCAGCTTCTCTGATTGGCTTCAAGATCACCAAAATTCTGGCTTGAAGGAAATTTTGGAATTCTTTTTTTCCAATTCAAATGGAATTTAAGCAGTAAGTGAAGATGAAGTGCCTGATGATGATGAAATGTTCAGCTCCAGAAGATGAGCAGAAATGAACTGTGATTAAAAAGTTGGGGAGATTTATCCGTTGTGGACTGTGTGCATCTCACTTTAGCTGTTGGTGGTTATTTGGGGACAGGAATGAATCAAAATTTTCCTAGCTTGCAAGTGTGGAGGTGTTAAAAAACAAAGTAGTAAAAGAGAAACTGTGGGCTGTTTCTGGTGGGGCTGAGTCATCAGGGCCTCAGAGCTCTGCTGTGTTGGTACAACTCTCTCCAAGCGCCTTCCTCCCATTCAAGAGCCTTCTCCAACTCTCAGAGAGAAGGTGGGGCCCAAACTAAAGCAGGTGATCTAATAAATGCTCAAGCTGTTTCATTCCTAGGTGCTTGAGGACTTCTGAAGGATGGAGAAAACAAACCAAGCCAAGGGAGCAAGAAGGAAGAGAGCTCCCTCCTGCAGGACATGGTGATTAAAATGCCCTGAGGATTGTTGCACTGTGGTAAGAAGATGTAGCTTGTGTAGCTATTTCCAGGTAAAACTTTTAGAAAAAGAGAAGACCTCTCCCCAAGCAAGGGACAACTTAATCTAGATTCTCTGCAGAATTCTGCTAGTGACCGCACTGTGTCAATGTGGGTTCAGTGGAACAGGGTGGTAAAACAGGATTCATTTTCTGCTGCAAATAAAGACGTCATTCAACTGCTCACTGCAGAAACTCTTGGCTGAGAAGCTAACAGACCTGCTTATTGCAGAATACGTCTACAATTTAACTACAGTAATAAAATTTCTGTAGCAGGGCTTCGTTGGAAGCGCAGTTCTGCGTCAGGTCCTGTATGGTATCGGACTCCATGGGCAGATGTGAGGCACTGTTCTGGCACGTACCTCAGCATGTGTGAGGGCGCACAGGTCAGTGTACAGAAACAAATCTACATGCTCTGCATTCTATTGCTATTTTCTGATTCATGAGACGAGACACTTAATGAAAAATATCTTGCTTTTACGGTAACACATACGTTAAAGAATAAAAAGCAGTTTATGTTCTATTTAATTTTTTTATTGCCTGCCCCTGCTTTATCTACTGTGTATTCATCTGCTACCTCCTACTAAAACCGGATTTAATTATACTACTGGTAGTGGCTATGATGCTAAATTCCAACAGACTTTCATCACAACCTATGGGTTATCACCTGAGGGAGGAAAGAAGGGTCCCACCTTTTTTTCACTGGGATGAATAAACTGATCTCCAGAAGATAAAAGTTGGCCTGGACTATCTTCCATCCCTTGAACCAAGTCTAATGCATTTTCAAGTAAAGAAAATTTGCCAAAAAATGAGTGAAGTCTGAAACATTTTCTCCCTGACTAACCTGGGTGATTTCAGCAGGACGAAGTCAGCCCGGTATGTCAGGGAGCTGTGATTCAGTATAAAAACATCTTTTATCTAGGAGAAAGATCACAGGGACTATTTTATTTATGCTTATTGGGTGATTGCATTAAGTAGGCACAAAAGGCATGGACACTCCAGAGTGACAGCTGTCTGCATATAGAACTTGTGATTCTTCTTCCCTTTTTAATTTCTCACAGACTGGGAGGAATAATGGCACTTGTATCCCAGCGTATCAAATACCTGCTTTGCCTCACCTCGCCTTGTCTTTTGCCTTGCTCTGCCTTGCCTTTTCCTTTCCTTAGAGCGATTCAATTTTATGGTTAGTGTAAAATTGTTGTCCAAAAATTTTCAGTGTAAATTATTTTGTAAAAATAATACCTGGAGGTTCTGTTTACGCTATTTCAAGAGCTCTTCTAGGATATTAACTCAAATTACAAGCAGAACTCTTTGTTCACAAAACTCTTTGTGTTTTGCTAGCAGTCATCCCTCTAAGTACTTCACTTGTTTCCAAAAATTGTGATGCTTTTTTCCTGTTTTGTCCATTTTCATTAGTGTTTAATAAAGTCTCCAGACTGTGTGCAGCTGCTCTTTGCATCATGCAGTTCTGGTACCTGAAGTTATTTTGCGTCTACCTAAAGCAATCCAGAAATTGAAAACTGTGGAGGCTTTGTGGGTGGTGCATACCTTAGAAATCAGTTAATGTTCCTTCTCGTACGTTTTCTCCCAGAGCTGTATGA
>NW_010393772.1:60575-60778 GCF_000710305.1 Buceros rhinoceros silvestris | reverse complement strand
ATTTTGCGTGTCCGTGCAGGAATGTGACCACGCATTGCTAGTAAATGAACATGCAGCTGGAAAGGACCTGCTGGGTCATGAAATGTTGTAAATAAATACAACTTTTGAAGTAGATGTTTTTCTACCTTTTGTTAGAGTGAGTCCTAGCTGGCCATAGAGGCCTGGGCTGGCTCTTTTCCTCCTGCTGCAGGGGGGAAAGCTGC
>NW_010393772.1:49647-60480 GCF_000710305.1 Buceros rhinoceros silvestris | reverse complement strand
AGGAGGGAAAGCTGCATGATTAGGAAGAGGTAGGATGCGTGCTAGGGAACTGCCAGAAGCGGCTGAGTACCTGACCCAGGAAGGTAACCCCCCATGAAGCCATGCACAGTCCCAAGCAGCAGCCGCCCCGAGCTCACCAGGTCGTGGCCAGGTGGGACGAGGAGAGACCCAGCCCTGCTCCCAGCAGCTGCCAAAGCCTTGCAGGGCACCTCATAGCTGGATTTCTTCCTTCTGCCTATGAAAGACCAGTCTGGCTGTGTGCAGGCTGCAGATGGTGTAACGTCTAGAGAGCAATGGATCCTAGGGTATCGGCACATGGAAAGATGGCAATGATTACCTACCTGTCAGCTGCAGGCAGGTAACACGTGTGACGGAGCCTCGTACAGAAGTACACAGAGATAAACAGTCCCCAAAGCAATAAACAGCTGCCTAAGAAGATAAGTCAGCAGACAATGTTTGCTATTTTTAAAGGGCTGACATACGAAAACCAAAACAGGATAACCTGCAGTTACATCAGAGTTTTGGAACTTAACAAGTAGCAGGCTTAAAGACAGTCAAGTAAGCAAGGCAACCTAAGGTCTCTTATGAGTGTAGACAATGTGAAAGAGCAAGCTGCCACCACACCAGTAAGGTGAGTAAAAAACCTCCTTTTTCCAGATCCCTGGGCGCCCTGACGTTGCCAGTGTCTTGCCTTGAGGAGGGGGTGGCAGTGCGCTGTGATGCTGCCACATGCCTGGTGAAAGGCACTGAGCATCCACACCGTGTGCTGAGGAAGGTGAAGGTGCCCTGATGCGCAGCTCCTGCACACCAGTGTTTGGGCAGGGATTTGATACACTGCGATACAAGTGCAGTGATTCTTCCCGGTCTCAGAAACTGGAAGAAGAAACATGAGTTCTAGATGCAGGCGGCTGGTACTCTGGAGTGTGCATGCCTTTTGTGCCTGCTCAATAATTTAAGTCTGAGTTTTGTTTAGATTAGTAACGCTGAGTTTACTTATGTTCCTCCTACTTATTTTCTCTTTTTTCTGTTTATAATTTAAAAATCTTGAGCATGTCACATTTCTCCACAAGTCAACAAACCCTGTTATTTGCGGTTACTGAAAATAATATTTTGGCTACAATTAAGGCAGCAGCAATCCACTGCCTTTTGTTAATGAAATGGAATGATTCGTATCTAGAAAGTGAGAATTTATAGCTTTGAAGAAAAGATTTGTCATCCCACAGCAGTAAACAAAACTTAGTTTCAGTGTCTACAGAGGGAAGCTTAGAGGCGTAATTGAATGTTTTACTGGTGGTGTGGGGGCTTTTTTGTTTTTACTTTTAGTACTTTCTGTGTTTTGTTTGGCTTGTTTGGTTTACACCATCTTTCTGATTAACATCCTTTCATGGGCTGAATTCTGTCTTCTTTCAGGAGGGAAGGAACCATCAAATTATATTTCCACCAATCAATCAGATCCATATTTATCATTTTCCTCTTTACACGTAGCATCAGATGCTTATAGAGAAGGTTGAAAATAAGTCAAGCCAAGTCACAGCTACAGACAAGATACGCATCGCTGTGTTCTCCCCTTTGAAGTCCAGTTTAGTTCATCTCTAGCATTTCACTCTTGATTATATACCAGATAATTGTCTCACCTTTTTTGGGGGGTGGGTTTTTTTTTTTTCTTCGTTTGGTTGGTTTTGGTTTGGTTTGGTTTGGTTTACTACTAGAAGGTCTTTCAGTAGACTGTTTTTGGTTTGTTTTGGTTTTGCATGAGAATCACGTCATCTATGTAAAAGAGCACTCGGTTTTCAGGTTTGCTCCCATTCCATCCCATGCTTTCTGTACACTCCTGGATATTGTCACTCAGGGGAGAAATAATTTAAACCTAAATATTTGAAATTCAGCTGTCAGTCCTGGATTTTTCCAGTGGACGGGGAGAGGAGACCCCAAGAGCTGTCTGCCACGGGGGAATTACCTCCCAAGCGCCAGTGGAACAGAGCCGCACTGTGACCACGCAGCTAGTGCAATACTCAAACGCCTGGTTACCTGCCCTGCATCCCATCTTCAGTCCCCCAATTTCCCACCTGTAACATCACATAATAGTAGTTCCTTTTCCCAGTGAAAAGACACAAGCCCTGGTGAGGGATCCAGAGAATAAGCTGATGGACCGTGGGTAGATCTTTCTAACTCTGGCCTTAAGCAGTGGCCTTGGGCAGGAGGGTTACTCTGAACTCAACAGCTGTGGAGAGCACCGTGATACTCTGCAGTGCAATGTGGATTTTGTGGACACAGAGCCAATCTCTCAGCTGCTAATGCAACCTGCTGGTGTCTGGGCAGTAGCCACCAATCCACATGCCTTTTTTTCTCGTGTTTTGTCCATGTTGTTAGGATTTCTTTGGCTAGGGCTGCTGACATCTTCCGAACTGGTATTTCTAGAAGCCAGAGACAAAGCATGACCAGAAGACAAGATCTCACATCAGACACTCTTGACTTGGGAAAACTCTCTTGAGCAGTCTTGTTCACATAATGACATACCATTTATTTATTTGTGCTGATATTCCTAGAGGAAAACTGTTTCCGACTTGTATTAATGATGCTTAGATATCTTAATGTAGAGTATAATGTGTATCCTATTGCTTTCAGTGGTGATGAGTTTCTTCTTTCCAGGCTGGTAAGAGTGTCAAGCAGATTTGTATGTTAGAGTAGCCCCAGGGTAAATTCCAGTCTTCCCCTAAAGCATCGTTCTTCATCTCAAGGTAAAGTTTAAAAGTCTGGAATAACCTACCCAGAGCACTGGGCTTCCACCTCAGTGCAATGAATCTTTTTGTCTAATGATATCTCACAAAATCACGGAATCATCTGGTTGGGAGAGACCTTTAAGATCATCGAGTCCAACCATTCACCCTGCACTGCCAGGGTCCCTAAACCAAGTCCCTCAGCACCACATCCACGTGTCTTTTAAACATGTCCAGGGATGGGGACTCCACCACCTCCCTGGGCCGACAATTCCAATGCTTAATCACCCTCTGTTTAAATAAATTTTTCCTATCATCCAACCTAAATTTCCCCTGATGCAACTTAAGGCCATTTCCTCTCGTCCTGTCATTTGTCACACGGGAGAAGAGTCCGACCCCCACCTCACTACAACCTCCTTTCAGGTAGTTGTGGAGAGCAATAAGGTCTCCCCTGAGTCTCCTCTTCTCCAGACTAAACAATCCCAGTCCCCTCAGATGCTCCTCGTAAGTTCTCTAAACCCTTTAAGAGTTTTGTTGCCCTTCTCTTAACCCGCTCCAGCACCTCAACGTCCTTCTTGTAGTGAGGGGCCCAAAACTAGACACAGTGTTCAAGGTGTGGCCTCAGCAGTGCAGAGTACAGGGGGACAATCCCTGCCCTGCTCCTGCTGGCCACACCAGTGCTGACACAAGCCAGGATGCCGTTGGCCTTCTTGGCCGCCTGGGCACACTGCTGGCTCATGTTCAATCAGCTGTCGACCAACACCCCCAGGTCCTTTTCTTTTCTGCTGGGCAGTTTCCAGCCACTCCTCCCCAAGCCTGTAACGCTGCAGGGAGTTGTTGTGGCCCAAGGGCAGGACCTGGCACTTGGCCTTAATTATCTTCATACAGCTGGCCTCAGTCCATCGATCCAACCTGCCCAGATCCCTCTGTAGAGTCTCCCAACCTTCAGGCAGATCAACACTCCCACCCGACTTGGTGTCATCTGCAAACTTACTGAGGTTGCACTCAATCCCCTCATCCACGTTATTGATAAAGATGTTGAAGAGGTCAGGCCCCCATACTGAGCCCTGAAGAACAGATATCAAGGCATATGATCTACTAATTATGTTTTAAATAGGTAAAAACGACCCATAAAAGTTACATGAATCACTCAGGTTTGTCTGCTATTCAGCAACTGACTGAAATGCCTTCATTTTCTAGTTCCGAATAATTTTCTTCTTTCCAGTTGTAGATTTGTGTATTTTGTTTCTCAGTGGCATTTTCAGAAATCAGCGTGTTTAATCTGGGTACTAAATTGTTTTCATTTAAAATGCACAGGGATACGATAATGAAAAGATATTCCTTAGGAAAACTGGTCACTGAATGAAGTCTTCAAAGGAAAGGAAGTGCTTAATAATCACGGACAAATTTGAGTTGCCCTTTATGTTCTGCTAACAAGAAGCCCATTCTTCTTGCCTTAATGGACCTTAGATTTCCAAGTAGATTAACCACTTAAATATCCAGGTACCATTTATTAAGCCAGGAAAACACATTAACAAAAGGTATTTGTAAAAACCTTTGGACAACAACTATTCTGAATGAGATTTTTCTCATCCAGTTTTGCCTAACTGTTTTAAGAAGTGTTTTATTTTGAAAGAAAAGTTCTCTTATTACAAACAAAATGAGCAGAACACGTTTTGTAACACTTAAAAGTACCACTGTCTTGCACCTTCAAGCCATGTAGCGACACAGATACAGACGAGGTAACCGGCAGCTCTGTAGTGAAAAGTGCTTAGGAAGTGTCGGTGTTCAGCTGCCAAATAATAGCTTCAATGTTGAAATCAATGGGTTTACGTGTCCTTTTGGTTGTCTGCATTTTACCGGGTGATTTAGCAGGATAGATTATCACTCTTGTACAATTAACACCAAAGGAAAAGAAAAAGAGTGTTTTTAGACACTTTCCTCCAAAAAGTAAAGGAACAAACCCCTTGCTTGATAGTTTAAACTCTAAATATAAGCATCACCTTCCTTCCTGAGCCAGAGATGATGGAAAAGGGAAGGAAAACTGTGGCTACAGCAGGACTGACGGGTTCCTCGTGCAGGCGTAACCCCAAATGCAGCCAGCCTTCTGTGCAGGGGAGCTGGGGAGGTCATCCTCACAAGGCAAAGCAGCAGCTCCTGGAGGAAATGGCTTCTGGGACACAACGGAGGTGTTACTAGGACATCTCTTTGTAATCTGGGACAGGGAGGGGAAATAATTAATCTCGCGTTGCCTTTTCTGATGTTTGAAAAGCTCTGAATCCTCTCTGCCATGACTCTCTCCCCTCATTCACCACCTAACCTAGAGACAGAAGCAGGAATTTCAGCCCTGAGGTCTGCATGGGTTTGGGACAGAAAAGTCTGCATGTGGAGTCTGCACTGAAATCCAGGTTGTTCTACTGTGATTACCCCTGCGAGTCCTAACTCTTCGTTGCTCCTTAGCCAGCTAGTCCTTATTACACATCCTGCATCGTACGAAGTATTGCTGTGAAAATTTCAACAGTCATTTCTCATAGATAATGAAGGGTATACTAGTTAATGATTTTAAAGACTAGCTATTGTTTGAGGACAGGAGAAGCAAGGAGTGCCTGACAGTACATTTTTCTGTTTAATCTAGTGGAAAAAAAAAAACAACAACATAGCAAAAGCCCAAAGCTAAAATTAGCCAGAAATTTTCAAGAGAGAGTAGGTGCTCAAGCACTGAACAGTTTTCCTGCAATCACAGGGGAGTTTCTGCCGCTTAACGATGAGTGGGACCTATCTGATCAAATCTTGATAGTGATGACAGACAAATCAAGCCAGTCATCTTCTATTACTTGGACAAGCCATGTGGAGACAGAGGCGTGTTGGGGACACGGTTTGTGTCAGTCCAAACTGGACAGTGAAAATAGTAATATGAATTGTAAGCTCAAAGTAGCCATTTTGCCCCACTGACTGTAAAGGCAGTTTTGGCCAACTGATTTTTGTGTTCAGTAGGTACCACAAGTCAGACAAAATGAATTGCCCCCTACATCGCTTCTTACCGTACTGCTGTTTCTCAAGCTTGATGCATGAGCTTAGTATGCAACGGATAATGCAAAGCTCTGCTCCTGGTGTCGTGCAGAAACTCAGACTGGCTGATGGTCATCTAGTGGGACAACCATCTGCAAAAGAATAATCTGCACCAAGAAGGCCATGAGATTTGCAGGAGCAGCGAAAGCCTAACTGCAGCTAGAAAAGCAGGCAATTTACCACTCTACTGGTCAGAAACAGAAACATCGATCTTCAAACAACCACACTGGAAATTCTGAGTTTAACTTACTTCCCCTCCTGAATTAGGTTGCTCTAGGGAGCAGGGCTGTCAGAGTCCGTAGAGCAGAGGAAGATGTTGGCAAGGGGAAAGACGACAAAATGAATGTTGATTTAGTGCAGTGTCCAGAAAGTGAAATTATGACAGAACCCTGAATTGATACAAGAGCAAACAAATTATTTAGGAAGACAACTGAAAAAAAAATAATATCAAAATATTTTGTTTGGTAAGTAGAAATAATAAATAAATAGCTGGATTCAGACAAAACATTTCCCTTGAAACTTTAGGATGGATATATGCACAAACATCTTGTTCCGTGAAGTACGTGAATCTGTAGTGTTACCTATGGCAAGAGGAGCTGTGGCTGGGCTTGTGCCTGTTCCCTGCTTTCAGCATATTTGCTGAACTGAAGGAAAAATATTTCCAGTCATTTCCAGCAATTAGCCTGCAGATCCCCATCTGAGTAGCCCTTGTTGGACACTACTGCCAGCACATATGTTATTCAAAGATGCTTACGTTACGTCACATCAGAGGATAGCTGATTAGGAACCTTCTGAGGAGTACAAACATTCATGTAACTTTTCAGTTTGCTGGTTAAAAAGATTCTAGTGTGCAGCCAGTAATACAAATAGGAACTTGCTATATTTTTATTGAGATATTTCCAGTGGTTTATTTTAAATTATATTGTAGGAGTCTTGACTGTAACATGTTATTTCTCCATACTGCATAGAAAGAGTCTCTCGGGGAATTTTATAGTAATTTTGCAGCTGAGCTCTGCAATATAACTAGATCTCTCAGAAGGCTGAATCATTTTTCCCTGCTAATGGTTCTTAATTTTCTTTTCAGAGGAAATAAAATTCGTAGTGAAAATCATTCTTTATTAAATGACATTGTAATAAGCTGGGACACAGAAAATGAGATTGAACCAAAACTCCTCTGGCTTTTTTGGGGTTTGTTTTAATTTTCTTTTCAGAGGAAATAAAATTCGTAGTGAAAATCATTCTTTATTAAATGACATTGTAATAAGCTGGGACACAGAAAATGAGATTGAACCAAAACTCCATTGGCTTTTTTGGGGTTTGGTTTTTTCTTTTTTTGGTTGTTTCATTTTTTCCTAATTTCTAGAGCAGCACATTCCAGAAGTTCACTATCTATTTCTTAAAAAAGTACTTTCTGTTCTCCCTCTCAGACTGGTCTACTCATTTCCTAAGTGATCTCTTCTTCTAGGATTGCTTTTGGTGAATAACAGCTCTCGCATTCACGTCATTCATCACCTCGATAATTTTGTGAACCCCCATCACATCCCCTCTCAATCTTTTCCTTGGCCGATACCATGAACACACCAGCTCTGCAGGCTGCTCGCGCGCTGTTGAACCCTGCCTGAACTGGCCAATAAGGGTAGAGGTGTGCCTGACCTCTGGCAGCTTTGTGAAGGTGTCGCTGAGGTAGCACGGGTCCCCTTGCAATCGATTAATGGTGTGTCACAAAGGGTCTGCTCTCCTCCTGTCTCCCAAGCAGATCTATCGGCTTCTGCATTTTCAACTTTCTTTGGGGCAACACTTCTTCCTCCCGAGCAGCAGTTTGGGCTAAGATCCTGAATTTTGACAGGACTGACTAAAGCATCACATGGCTCGTGTCAGCAGCAGGCTAGGGAGCTGCTGCAGCAGTGCTCAGTCACAGCCATCTGGAACAAAAGCTTCGTGGGATAAAACCGTTGTTTCAGATAAGCAGCAGAGCAACCCTGATTTCGCTCCTCTTGCAGTAACGGAATCCCCTTGCCTCTCCCCTCCTCGCTCCTCTCCTTCCCTTAGGATGCCCACACGGAGGAGGCGATAACAGCACTGGGACTGGTATGGAGAGAGCAGGTCTCCACCGGTAGGATGGTAGGTGGGTGCTGACAGACTGGCCACACGCTGCCAGGCAGCACAGGTTCAAGCTCTGTGCTGGCAAGGCGAACAAAAATCTGGTTTTCCCTCTATTTGGCTGTGGGTTTTCCAGAAGCACTTTGTGTCCTCGAGACTCTCACTCTTCTAAACTTCACTCCTACTGAGCAAGTTCAGTAAGTACTGGAGGTGGAATGGGAGGGAGGATGATAGCTTGTGGCAGGTACAGACACCCTGACTGCCTGCACCAGCACCTGGTAAAGATCAGTCGATGCCCCAGGGCTGTCTGGTGCCTCAGAGTCTGGGTCCTTTAGCTGCCTCCTGTCTGTGCTTACTAATTTAAATGACCACAGCTCACACTGGACCAGCTATACAGGAAGCCAGAGAACCAGTCTTTGGAGCCGCAGGTAATGCAATCGAGGACTCTTCCTTCGGCTTAAGATGCCATCTGAGGATACTTCCTGAGAGTCCCCTCAGATTGGGACACCATCTGAGGGTGCTTCCCAGGATTAAGTGAGCCCTCACCCCACCCCTGCCCCAGTTGGAGAGTGACCCTTTTGGTACCCCTGAGTGGGAGATTTTCCCGTGTGTGACTGAGGGTGTACACATTGCGGTTCATCTTCCTTAGAGAGTGTTCTTCAGTGTTCAGGAATTGTTATGTAATAATATATTTCCAACTGACATCTGAACTTGTAATTAATTTTGGACAGTCAGAGTGCTGGGCAAATTTGATTGCACTAAATCCCCAGTTTTTGGAGAGCTGCTGCTGTCTGTTTTGTGGGTGCCTCTGCGACACAGCTAGGCCAACAAACTATGCAGCTGGAAAATGGCATTTCCTTTGAAAATCGAGGTATTAACAGAAAACAGTAAGTAATCCAGACTAGCGAGGTGTTACCTGTTGTCCACAAAAAAGACTTTAGCGAGAGCTGTCTCCCATTTGTCACTCTTCAGACCACGTCAGAGTGTCTTCCTGCAGGTCAGAACTGCCTCCTTCCAGCGATTATCATGGTCTTTGTCACAGCTCTCGAACCAGAGCAGCGTAGTGTGTGCTCTTCAGGGATCACTCCCTCTGGTGAAATATCTTGGAAAGCCCCCTCAACACTGCACGGGAAACTGCAGCATGCTGTGTTGAAAATGGTGTTAAGGGGCCTTTCTCCTGGGCGTTGCCGTTTGGTACCAGGCACAGGGCACGGCCTCACGGGTTAACACCAGCTTTCACTTCTGGCCACGCATGAGCAGTGTGCTCTGGATGTCAGTATACGGTCCTGAATTTCTTGGGCAAAGCAGCAGCACCGGGATGTCTTGCAGTGAAACTCTTAGAGCTGCATGCTCACACACAGGCTTTTGCCAGAAGCGATTCACGGGTCTGACAGATTTTGCAGGGCTGAAGGAATACAGGCTGCGAGCACGTGACTTCAGGGCAGTCAGCTGTGCCATCCAGTGACCTCCTCAGAAAATGGCCATTATTAACGTTTTCTCTCTAAAGTACCTCTCAATCTACAGAGGGAGAAAACCAGAAACTGCTGAGTAGGCAATTAAAAAAAGTTGTTCCACATATACAGTAAAGAGCTCTCTCTTTTAAGAGTGGAGAGGGCGGTTTGCCATAGGACGAGAACAGGACTTGATGTTGATAGCTTGTTTACCTCATGTGTTAAGACGTGAAATATACATTATGGCTTTACTGGCATGTGAAAGGAGTAATTTAGCAATGCAAGTTCTAGATGTAATAAAGATTCAAGGAATTATGGCTGCTGAAGAGCTTGCTGTTAAAAAGTCCAGGAGAGCAGTGTGGTGGAGTGCTCTAGTACCCAACTAACCAAAAATCTGGGCTATAGTTATTTTTCAACATAGATTGTTGCAGCCTCCATTACAAGATTCATCTCAATAGCTGTTTGAGTCTCTACACTACGCAGTAGGAGAGGCAAGAAAGCTTCTTTCTCATTGCAGCTTCCAACTCCCTCCTTTTGCCTTCCTGCCTCCTCACTCCCCTCTGAAATAGCTTATACCCATCAATACTTGTAAGACACACAGAGATCCTCAATATATTTTGAATTGCTGGGTCATTTTGTGAGGCATGATGTTCTATTCCACCATCCCATTTCCTAGCTGCATCAGCCTGGATCAAAGACCAGGAACTCCTCAGTGCCAGAAGCATAAGTCCTACAGTATCTGCTGTAAGTAACCTGATGTTACTTATATGCAGGTAGTGTTAGTAAGAGATCCCCACTTTAATGGCAATAAAGTCTGAGAATAGCTGTCCTGACCAAAGGTCGAAGTACCTCCAAATCCCGTCCCTGACAGTGGCTACTTGTGGATGCCTGGAAAAGACTATGAGGACAGGCCAAACACATAGCTCTGCTCCCCTGACGTGTTCTTCAGCCTCCAGAATTTTGTGGTCCAGTCAATCCTAAGCCATAAGCACTGTCTTTGTATTTAACACCTCTTACTGGATTTTTCTTCCATTAGTTTGTCTCACTGTGTTTTAAACCTGCTTAAACTTCAAGCATCCACAACCCCATGAGACAATGAGCATGGTAGTATAGTTATGTAATGTGTGAAGAAGAATTTCCTATTGCTCATCCTGAATCAGCATCTCACTGGGTTAATTTGATTCTTCTTTCTTTTTATGCTGTGGAATAACGTACAGCCACTGCCTAGACACAATCTCAGTGTTACTCATGATTTTATAAAAAAACGCTGCATCCGCTTTAGTCAACTGTTTTGGACATGAAAGACTCCTAACTTACTTGGTTCCTCCTCATATAAACCTGGTCCGTAACATCAATAATCTTTGTTGTCCTTTGGCAGATCTTCCTTCTGAGGTGAGCAGTTAAGCATGGTATGGGTTGTATGGATTGTTTTTTGAAGATCTGTTAATTCGTATCGCTTAGCTGCTAAACTGAAAATGCTATCTTTCTGACACACA
>NW_010393772.1:41306-49455 GCF_000710305.1 Buceros rhinoceros silvestris | reverse complement strand
CACTCTTTCAAGATAGAGAACAAAACTTCGAGCAGTGTAATTCCTTGCAAACATCAGTTCATTCAAAAGCTCTTATTTTCGTAACATAAGAAAAATATCTATGAGCTACTCTTTCACTATTTTCTGACAGAAAAGTAGTGTTTCATGCTCAAAATAGGGCTATTTTATTAGGAAATCAGCTTAGCAGTAAACAGCTTAATTATTGCAAATAATTAATGGTTATGCTGCTGCACTGACACCTGATTCAGCTCTTGTTGAACTATCATCTATGGCTGGGGCTTGAATAAGCCTGTTACAAATGGTCTGTAAATTCATAGAGATGGTGTTTGATTGATGAGAACATTTTCTTTTAATGAGGTTTTGAAAATACCAGAACACAAAAAGTGTAATTTCAGCACTGAAGGGTTATTATCTTCTCTATTTTACTAGAAAACAGGTAAACAAAGCGAGTCTTTTGAAAGTACCTCAATTATGGGTCCTTCAGGGCTCTAATTTCTATGGGTACTCGACTCTCGAATTCACTAGCAGTGACACTGTTTCTTTCAGGTAAGCTGAAGGTAACGTTGCTTTCGCAGAAGGAGCATGAGGAGCACTTCACTGGAGATTGTGCAGTTAAGGAAATTACAGCAGTTGTTAAAAATGGCCCTGAGGTTCATACTGTTATTTTAGCACATTGAACAGCTGTGTCTTTAGTCAATTGAATCATTAAGTTGTATGTCCTCTGGCTTGATTATGACCCAAACTCTTAATTAACTAGTCTGATTCTGTTCTTCAAAGCAGTGGAAATGAGGCACATCTGAACTGAAGTAAATTGTTATTACCTGATAGGACCCATTAGAAATACTCCAGATTTCAAGTAGGACAGGCAAACCAAGAAACTTCTTTTTCTGTGCACATTTCGAAGTTGAGCACCTCACTGCAGGCATGCCCCGCTGGGGGACAGCCGCTCTTACCCCATTACCGACCTAAGATGGCACTTCCTGCTTGTGGTCACTGCCTTTTCCCCTTCCTGACATTTCCCAGCCTCCCAAAGCAAGAGCTGGAGGGAATTAGAGAGTTTGCATCTGCTGGGCTGTGCAATGGGGAAAGACTCCTAGCTGATGGGTCTGCAGTTCTCTCATTGCAGGCAAGCGTGTAGCTCGTGGATGGAGGAAACTTGCGCATTTCATCAGTGCTCCGTAAGAGTGTGCTGTACAGACTTTAATTTCATAAACAGTGGTGTGACATTTCTGTAGCTCTTTCTGCCCTCTCTGAATTTCAACTGAATTTCAGCCATTGATCTTTCCATCACTTTCACAAACTCAGGAGTTCCCGTTGATGTCTTTCTAACCTCCTGACTAGGTCTCACAACGGCAGCTCTACCTGGAAAGGTGGCCAGAAGTACGCCTCCAAGTTTTACTTTTATCTCGCACTCTGTTTGCCAGAATCAATTACGTGATCGATTATGATCAAAGTTATGCAAAAAGCATGAGTGAGGGTTCCCTTGGTTCTGTCACTGCACTGGAGAAGCCTCTGCTTCTGAACCTGAAAATTATGGTGAAATACTCCGGTGAGGTCCTTGCACAAAGCAGGAAGAAAATAGTCATGTGGAGTAGTAATTTTGGATGGAAATAGTTCATGATCCTGAACAGCATTAGGCAAACCTGATAATAGTAAGTGAGTTTTCTGGCCCTTATTTGTGATAGTAATACCTATTTTCTACAATCAAACCAAGTTTTTCTTTTTGAAGGTAAAAAATATTCAACAATTTGACCTATGTTCACATGAACAACATGGTAAGAGCAATAGAAGGGATTCTGTAAATACCGACATTGGTGCTGAGGTCCTGGCATACACTCTGTCACCAGTCTGATGGATTTACTTTGTCTGGAACCAGTCTTTGATTCGACTCTCATGTTCCTCTTAGGGACTGGAGTTCAGCTGACGTCTGCCTGGAGCAGAGGCACCAATCTAGTTCTTGTGGAGCAAAACCACTTTGAGTCCTAACCTAACACATACCATAAGTGATCATGATCAGGAGATTTGCCCCAGAGTGGCTCTGCTGCTCTAGACCACAAAGTGAACAGAGTTGGCCTTTCTTTCCCTGCAGGTGCCTTCTTACCTGCTCGGTGCTTCTAGCCAGGTGCTCTTTGCTTGTACTCCCGCCAGTCCACGCTCCATGTTTTCCTACTCACTACATCACTGACATGATTCCCATGGGGATGTTGGGGTTGGGAGTATCATTTCTGCAAACAGACCAGCTCGTGTTATAAGCATTCCTCTACACAGGTTTAAAAAGAGTTGAAAACACAACCCCAAATTTTAACAAAGTGGAAAATGAGAGGAATGATTCATTTAACACCGAGCAATGAAAGGAATGACTCAGCTGCGAGGGAACAATGGGAGTTTGTCTGCACTTCTCCAGCACTGGAACAAACTGGTGTTTGCTCTCTTAACTGCCATTTCCCAACCCCGTATTCAGTTAATGTTTCTGGCTTAATTCTCAGCTGGGGCACTCCTATTTTTTTTCCCTTCCTTTTAGTAGCCTCCAGTTAGCTAATAAAAGAGAGCCACCTACACTGAGCTGTTCATTGTTGCCCACTCCCTGTACCGGCGGGGTGGTGGTGGGCAGAAGACGGGTGATTCAGTGTTAATTAGACCTTTCCCACACAGCCGGTCTCCTGAGTGCTGCAGTTACGAGTGACAGTCTCAAACAAAATCCCAGACTGGGGCTGCAGCTACAAAATACTGACAGAATAGCAATCTTTTAACCCTGCCTTTTTGCTTTTCTCAACTGAGAGCATCACCGTGCTGGGATGGTCTCTTGGGGTAGCAGTACTGCTCAAATCGAGCTCTCCCATGACAGGAGCCCTGGTGTGGGCTGCCAGTGTACTGTCCTAATTCCCTGACCTCTCCGCAATGATTCCCGGTTTCTGCCTTCTCTTCCTTTCTTCCCATCAGTCACTCCTTGAATAAGAGTAGGTAAGGTACGCTGTTCGTCCCTCTGTCTTCATATGCTGGACCAAATGGACTGTTGTTGGTCATTTGGATGGGGCACTGTGACCACATTACAAAACAAATCACCTCTTCGCATTCACTGAACATGAGGAAAAATAAGGGTAAGCCTTTTTTCAAAGAGCCTGGGATATACCCAGAAAAGCTTCTGACAGCCCAAACTCTGGCTTGCACAAGGAAACAAGTTTCCCTAGTTCTCCAGTTTCATCAGATGAGTGAGATTTGTTCTCACACAATTAATACCCCTCACAGATCAGTGGGACAAACCTTCAGAGAACCCAAAACAGACTTTGCTGCTGTTGGCAGCTTGTGACCTACCTGGAGGGTAGCAACAAGACTGGAACTGGTTCAGATTTTTTTTCCTCTGTGTAATGGTCCTTGCTTTCATGTCAGGAAAAAGTACCCTCCACAGTTCTTTGGTGACATTTCCAGTGCTGTCTTTGCTGATTTTATTCACCTTCTCTTTTCTACAAGAAGGTCTCCAAGGACTTTTCTTACCATGCAAAGTGTGGCAGGTGATGGTTTTGCCAATTCAAAGGTTAGTATAGGTGAAAATCTTAAGCCTAGCTTTCAGATTAAGTAAAACCTTTTATTCGTGTTTAATGCTTTGTTGAGGTCTACAGACTCTATTCTCACTATCACACATATCGATAATGAAATTAAAGGTAAAGTATATGCCTTGATCCACTGAAACATATTAGGGTCTGATTATTTGAGCTTCAATGGTCCAAAGAATAACACTGGCTTAAACGGCCGTTTCTGATATCTTCCAGAGCTTTGTTTTTTGCAGACCCTTTGTGCTAAGCTCTGTATTCTCAAGGGACACCTGTGACAAAAGAAGGATCTTTTGGGTAAGGCATATGGACCTGGAAGTCACTAGCTACTTGCCTAGAAAATGTATCCTAGACCTTTAGTTGTTCTAAAAGGACAGATGAAGACTGTTTCTCCTTTCCAGTTACACTGATTTATTTTGTGTATTAGCTTTAACAGTTCTGCCTGGAACATGTAGGGCATTGAAGTATGAATACTGTATTTCCTCTGAGTTTGCCTTAACTTCTTGATAAAGGAAACCTGAATGTAATAGATGAGATAGGTCGAGAAGAGCATGGCTTTTAAATTGGGCCTGGGAACAGGGCCTGTTCTCCGAAAACGAATCAAGCCAGATGATAATGATAAAGAACAGGCTTCTCCCAGCCTCTTCACAGACCTCTGCTCAGGCCAGACTCGTGGCTTTTATGGGTTAAACATGTCCACATCTCCCATCCCTACTACAAGTGTGAGCATCTTGGAAGCACAGCAGGGAGCTGCCTAAAGGTTTTATTGTTTTTAGTTTGCTTTGACCTTCTCTGTCAGTGATCGGAGTCCTCCATGAGAGGAACGGGAGAGGGGAAAAGACACAGTGTGGTGGGTTGACTTTGGCTGGCCACCAGATGCCCATCAAATCTCTCCATCACTCCCCCTCCTCAGCAGCATGGGAGGAGAAAATAGGATGAAAAGCTCGTGGGTCCAGATAAAGGCCATTTAAGGGAAAAAAGCAAAGGCTGCATGCAGAAGCGTGTTCTCTACTTCCCACCAGCAAACAGTGTCCAGCTGTTTTCTGGGAAGCAGCGCCTCAGTACACGTAGTTGCTGGTTCAGAAGGCAAACACCTTAATAACAAATACCCCTCTCCCCCATCTTAGCTGTTACTGTTGAGCACAACATTATATGGTCTGGACTATGCCTTTGGTCAGTCCGGGCCAGCTGTCTCGCCTGTGTCCCCTTCCAGCTTCTTTCCCACCCTCAGCCTACAGGCCTTTGGGGACAAGGGGATTTGGAGAGGCAGCCTTGAGCTGCGCGAGCATTACTCAGCGGCAGCCAGAAGAGTGGTGTGTTGCCAACGCTGTTCTAGCTACAAACACAAAGCACAGCACTGCAGACTGCTACAGGGAAAGCTAAGCCCATCCCAGCCAGACCCGGTACAGGTGGCATGGCAGCAAGCTTGCCTCTGTCTGTCTACCAGCCACGGACAAGGCAGCTCTGCCAAACCCACACTGTCTGCCAGCCGCCCCTGCTTACCCACCAGAGCAGAGACACCTAGGAGCCAGCTTTGCCCAAGGGGTCTCTAAATCCATGGGACGCAGATCTTTTGAGCCAACAGGCTCAAAACTGTGCAGAATGCCTCAAGCTGCTTTGCACCATGTCCTCTGAGAGGAAAGGGACTCTGGTCTCTGAAGCCGTCCCTAACACCTGGCATAAGGCTGCGTGCTCCCAAACCTGCCCTTGCTGTTGAGATTGATGCCCATGGTGCCACTTGGCAGGAGAGTGAGCATGAAACGCGAATGGCAGAAATGTTCCCTCACAGTCTCCTGTTCTGCAGGTGCCGCTCCAAATCTGTCTTCCCTTTAGCAGATACTCCTCCCGAGCTTTGACATGAACCCAGCTGAGCCTTTATTGTGTGAAACTACTGAATTTCTTTTGCAAGTCGTTCCCTTCTAGTCCTCATAGAAAGATTACTTTAACGGGTAATTGTTTCCACAAGTTTTAATATATGTATTTTTTAAATGGCACGGCAAAGAACTCTATTACAGATCCCAGACTGCATCGTGATTTCACTTTATTGCTATTTAACTTTCAGATAAGTCTTCCTGGAAGAGAGAATAGTCTTGGTGTTGCAGAAACAGATCCCTGATGAATGCATCATAATCACAAATGCTTTTTCATGTAAGCAGAATATATATCATCTCAATGGATCTCTGGTTTCAACTTGAAAAGGGAAATAAATAGTCTGGTCCCACGCTGTGTTCAAAGAAGAATGTGTGAGCAGGCTGTGACAAAGACATGAAAGAGAAACGCTGCCATTCTGAGATTTGTCAGCTCATCTTTCACTTATGCATGGTGTCATTTATCACGCAGTTTTCCTAAGAAGCTGCTATGTATTAATCTGTCCTAAAACAATATTTCATGTTATCTGTCACTTAGTAAACACCGAAAATAAACACTGACTTAAAAAAAAACCAAACAACCAAAACTGTGTAAGATCTTTCAAGGGGGAAAAAAAGCAGTAATTGGATAAAAGTGCAACCCGGAAATTAAGCACAGAAACTAATGGACGCAAGTCCATAACGGACGCAAGCCACTGGCTTTTATTTCAATAAATATAAAATATAAAAGCAGAATTCAATAACATTCAAATTTAATTCTAAAGCACACTGAGAACCAAGGTTACAAATATGGTGCTGAGATGACTGTGATCATGGTGAGGACCTGTGTGTGCAGGGAATGTGCTGGAAATATTTAAGAGGTGGCCATGGTTGTGAACGAGGCTCCTCTGAAGAGGTCACTGAAACAAGGCGCCTCCTGGGTTGGGGCAGAGCAGTGCAGGTGGCGGAACTGCACGTATTAAACATTCACTCCTGAAAACTGCTGACACTCTTTAGTCTCCTGTTTCACTCATATAATCCTGACTCTGCTGTCCTGTTCCTGGCTCATTCTGTCTCTTCTTGTTCGGTTTTTTCTCCTTCGTGTGCGCCATGCCTTCCCTATGACCTCTTCCTTCTCTTTGAAAAAGCCTTATTCCCTTTCTCTTGTTCTTCAGCCATTCTCATTCCCGTTCTCCTGGATTTCTGCCTGACCTCTTTTTTCTCTGTACTTTGTCTCACACAAGAATGAGGGGGTTCACAGAGGGCTCTAAATATTAAGGGCATCAAGTCATGAGCTGGCTTGTTCTTTTAGCTAAGCACTTTTAATCCCAGGGGAGCCAAAAATAAATCCAGAAGACAATCCAAAAAGCCATAAGGCAGGAATGGGCAACTACCTGTCACAAGCAGGGATGAGCAACGGCTGCATACGGGCACACATACGGACCCATCAATTATTACAGGCGTTTTGTGGTGACATAATCTGAAAGATTCATAAAATACCTAAGGAAGTCCCAGATGAATTGCAAGAATAGTAACATCGGTGATGGTCAGTGAAACCTCTGTTTTAGTTAAAGCTTGTTCTCACAGAAGAGGAAAGTAAAAATTAGGGTGCGATAGAAAAAGATGTATTTTTACAGTGATAGGAGGGCATCTGCATCACCTTCAGACTCCTTCAGAAATGTCGACAAACCTCACCCCAGGAAGCTGCAGCAAAGTCTGGGCCAAGAAGTGCACCTGGGCTGTGGTGTGAGATTATCAGCTGCGGAATTTACTTCATACTGTATTTTTCCGCGTTTCTTGTGCTGACACAGTGATGGTGCAACTGTGCAGCGTATGATGCTGTTGGCAGTGGCCCAGGGCCGGTGCTGAGGATGTGGCACAGGTTGGAGCAGGCCGTGGGAACAGCCCATGCTGACTGCACGTCCAGCCCCACTGGTAATGGTGCTGAGGAACGTGCCAAGATTCTACCGCTAGACAGGATTAGGAAGACTCGGACCAGTTATTGTCTGCACCCAGTGCTAAACTGCCTGTGTGCCTCTTCATGGCAACATTTGGCTGAAAGGATAGATATACTGGCACAGGATGATAACGTAGTTCAGGAGATAAGGTATGTACTCGGATGTCAAGATGCCAGTTCAGCCTCAGAGTTTTAAAGAGCAACAGGGACAAGGAGTCCTGGGAGAGGGCTTGGAGGACAACTATGATGGTTGCTGTAATTCCTTTTAATAATCTCTTTCAGGGTTTATCTACATTAGTGGTTTAAATTGAAACAGGCGTGGGCTTTTGAAACAACTCTCCTGATCATTCCTATTTTATCTTGGGTTTGCATTGTGGGGCTCATCTTGGAGCACCTTGTATTAAATTAAGTTAAAATTGAATTAAATCAAAGATTGTCATCCAGGAAGTATATCTAATACGTCTGAAGCATTAGCAGCTATCTGGGGGCTAGAGTAGAGCTACTCATAAGCAAAATCACCAAAACTGTGCAGTGCGAATGTCAGATCCTCACTAGCACTAGTCGTTTCACTCCACAGACCTGAAGATCTGACTGCTCTGCACTGCTTGCCATGACGGACATAGCCTCAGTCACCTACCGAAATACTGCAGGGGAAGTAAAATCCGCTATTTCGCACTCTGCACAGAAGGCCGGTGACAGAAGCCTGTCTTTAAGAACAAAAAGCATGAAGGTAAAACCCATTTGTAACCAATGGATCATGACAGCTAAGCTACTGCAGGGTCAGAAGTATAGGAACC